>NC_051848.1:79179062-79217618 GCF_002237135.1 Teleopsis dalmanni
AGAGCTGATTTCAAGCCATCAATTAAGATTACGTCAAAAATATGGTACTATCGCACAAGTGAACAGAATAACTGACGAAATATAAAGCGCCTTTGAAAATCGAAAATATTGCTCTGGTGTCTTTTCAGATGTTGTACAAACGTTCGAAAAAGTATGGCATGAAGGCCTGATCCACAAAATACGACAAATACTTCCACAAGACTCTCACGCAGTACTTTAATCATACTTGATAGACAGATCTTTCAATGTAAAGTTCAACATGCACATAACTAAAGACTTCCCAATAAGTGCAGGTGTTCCACATTTTTGACAGCGTTCTCGGTCGATTCTTGTACTTTATCTTTACTTCGGATATCATCACAAATACCAATTTAGTAACATCAACATTTGCTGACGATACAGATATTTTGTGCAGACATAAGAAAGCCACAATCACTTTTAGTCAACTACACAAACATTTGTGCTTCGTAGAAAGGTCGCTGTTAATATAGCGAATTAAAGTCAATGAGCAAAAATATTATCATATAACATTCTCTCTTAATAGGTCTCCTCATCAACTATCACCCTCAAGAGAATAGTAGTTCCGCAAGCAGAAACAGTGACGTATCTTGGTACCTTGATATTCACTTTGACAAACGCTTAACTTGGCGGAAGCATATTGAAACAAAAAGGACTCAAATGAAGATCGAGGCTATCAGCCTTCTCTTTCTAATCGGGCATCAGTTTTCCTTATGTTTAGAGTACAAAGTCTTGTCATACAACAAAGTCATTAAGCCAAACTGGATGTATGGCTTACAGCTATATGGCAATGCCTGTTCGCCAAATGTAAAAATCCTGTAAAGAGCTCAAGCAAGGACTCTAAGAATGATAACTAGTGTACCTTGGTATATCAGAAAAGAAAACATACATTTCGATTTGAGAGTTCCAATGGTTAAAGTCGAGTGCCAGAAAATAAGGCCGAAACTTATTTCATATCTGGCTAGATCTTTTGCTAATATGAACACTTCCTCTAGACTGAAACAGAATGATAGACCCGCCATCCTGCTTTCCTAAAGATCATTTATTCAACTTATACGCCGTGTTATCTGATAAATAAGCCCTGGCTTCTTATTCAGAGTGAGTCAACACTCCTCAGCACTCCTCAACAAATAAAACTTTCTAAAATTTCTTGTCTCTCTTATTATTTAATTGATACTATAAACTTCAGATTGTTTGTTTTAAATTTTTGCTACGTAGTCAATTTAATATTTCAGGTCTAACTAATGATGTTTATATATGTATGTGCTTATACATTATGTTATTATATTCGTGTGTCATTATAAATAATTACTCCTAAAATTTTTGTCGCCATATGTTATTACGGCTACATATGTTTAAATCAAATATTTCACAGTTAAAAATTATGAAAAGAAAATAAAAATATTGCTGGAATTAAAGTATTCAAAAAAATTATATTAAAAATAATGCATACATCTTTATTTTATAATAATGGTTTTTATATATTTTTTTATCAGACTATAGGTCACTTTTTGTTGAATAATTCAATGTTTGTAGGAATATAGACAATAAAATAAAGATGATGATGTATGGTAAATATAGTTTTATTAATATTAATTTATGTTGAAGGAGATCAAGGAGAGAGTCGATATATATGATATATTAAAACATATTAAACAAACATTGATAAAGAAATATATAAAAACCATTATAAAAAAACAGGTCGATAAATGAATTCAAAATTTTATTGCTTATTTTATTTATATAAAGAATTGTAAAAAATTTTTGAAAAAAATATGTTAAAATAATAAATAATTTATAAGTAACAACTTTAAGAAACAATGAAACATGTCACAAAAATGTTCAAATTGGTTTTTGTAGTACAGATTGCATTTGGACAATGTCACAAAAATTTCCAAAGTCGTTTTTTTTCAGTTAATGTAATATTTATAAAACAAATATTAAATTTAAAATATAAAATATCATGAAATGATTACTATATATGAAATATGTAACGACAATACCTTAATCTGAAATGGACTTACAATATAGTGAAAGTAAAAAAACTTTAAATTATTCAAAGAAATACAAATAAATATATATATAAAATATTTCAAAGTTTTAGATTAAAAATCTTATTTAATAAAATCATATTCTTGATTTAAATAATTATTGAAACTATTTTAACTTTTTAAGTACTTTAATATATAGTTTAGTTCAATATAAGCAATGAGTTACAGAAACTTAATAAATTATCATTTGCAAAAATAGTTAAATGGGTTTAATCATATGCCAAATATGAATTAGTATTAATTGTAAATAAAATAAAACTATAATTTCACATTTTAATTCAAATTATTAGCAAAAAACATATAAACATAATTTTAAATTTATCAAATATAAGAAAAAAAAATGTCATGAAAAACTAAGCCTAAAGCAAAATAAAATTTTTCCATTTCGTCAATAAAGTGTGTGTTTTTCTAGTTAATAATAGGAATTAAAAATAGGGTTCAATATTGAAACCAGTATATATATTATTACTTACTTCCTATGATGTTTGGTACCTGTTGGTTTTTGCATATGATTTTCCTGATTATAATTATGGAAATTTGCGCCTTCTATATTCGATGACAAAAAATTATTCATCACAGGAACAAAGGATGTTAAAGGTGTTGTTCATCATATTATTCGAAAATCATTAAATAGATGGTCCTAGAGGTCTCGGTAAAACAGTTGTTTGGTGTTTGGGTTGTACGCAGTGCCGTAGCTATAGGTGCTTTATTGCTTTATTGCTTTATTTGAATGCGAATTTGGTTTTGCGCCGCCTTCGTCCTCATCAGATGAACATAAATCAATTGTATCAACAAGTATTTGGTTGGCTGCTGATTTCTCGCATTTTGCATTATGACTATTTTTGAGGATTTTTTTAATATTCAGTTTTGAACCACTATCCATAGGTGACTTATTTGTTTGTTTAACTTCCTGATAATTAAGTTTCTTGATTCGTACTTTGAGTGGTCGACACTGTTTAATGAGTTCCCCATTGAAGAAATCAAGATCCTCTTTACGGTGACGTTGTAAATGCTGACGTCGTGGATATTTATATATATGATACCATCCTGTTGGATCCTGTTGTTTTTTGTAAGTTATTCGAATATTTTTTTTTTGGACATACTTTTTATCAAAATATTTTGGCCTTTGTACACCTTTCAATAACAATGGTGCTTGACAAAATCGATCCAAATGAACGAGACGTTTAGTGATTTAATCTGTTGTAACGTTCGCTTCTGTAGCACGTATTAACAGTTCACCAGCAGGTGATGTTAATGGAATTGTTGGGCATCGTGCTAGGGGTTGAACGGCCCGTTTACGTCTTCGTAAATGCATTGTTTTGTGCAGTATCATGAAATCATCTCTTGCAGGACTGTCATGTTGCTTAACTTTGTTTAATGTTAATGCTTCGTCACATATTAAACCAAAATTTGATAAAAACATATTACGTTGCTCATTGGATTCTAGTGAGTTACTTGGTTCTAACTCTGCTTGATTATCATTTATTGGTTCCGCAGTGTCGCGTAATGTCATTGCCATCATCAAAACGTGTGTTTTCGTCTTTCTGTGAATTGTAAAGAAAGTCGAAATAAATTTTTAATTTAAAAACTCAAATAAGGAAATGTCATATTTAAGCATTTAATATAGTTTGAATGTTTTATGTTTTCGATAAAAGAATTTTTGTGCCTACTATTTTTATATATGAACAACAGATAGAATCAGCACGATAGAGACAAATACCATTAGCTGCGTTTTAGCCAACAATGATCTGGATCTTCTTTGCTGAAACGATACTTATCACATGTCAAAGTAATTGGCAAAGCAACAATCATGTCAGCTGTTTGGATTCGTTTTGATGTTTTGTTTTGATTTGTGTGAATAATTTTGGCGCCAAAAGAATAATATGGCAAAAGTGGAAGCCCCGAAAATATTTCCGTTCGTGATTTATTGCAAAGACAGTAGACATTTTAGAATAAGTGCTTCACACTATGGCAAGGAGGCTTACTTCAATAGGAATCATTATTATGGCTTAATCTTGCAGGCAAATTGCCTTTTCATAGACGTGCATGTTAGAGAGCCTGGTTCCTTACACGACAGCCGAGTTTTATGTAGATCGCAACTGTATAGTACAGCATCACCAAAGAAATTCCCCAATTATTCTTTCCTTTTAGTTAATTCTGCACATCTGCCGATTTGCATGTAATGCATTAGAAGGCAAGAATTGTCATAGAAAACACACTTGATCATATGAAAACAAGGTTTCGTCGATTGTTACATTTTATGGAACAACAAAGAACACCTTCAATAACAAATTTTATTATGTGTGCATACATATTGCATAATATATGTTGTACACAGAATGATGCAGTTCATAATGAATTCATTCAGAATAAGTATATCCACGAGGAATACATAATAAGTCCTCAATATCGTGAAGTGGATGACATATGGAATTTAGTTAAGCGATATATAATTGATACTGGTGTCATAACGACTCATGGTTAACATCGAATAATTTCATACTGATTCATTTAGAAATGAGTTTTAAAGAATTCTGACGAATAAAGCATATTTAACAAGTAAATTACGTGTTCTTCTGTTCTAATTAAATAAAAGAACTTAACTTAATTTCCATATATTCATTTCAAATTATTTGATTTTAATAAATAATCAAACAATATTTTCAATAATAATTAAACATGAATTATTAAAGTAATTATTTTAATTAGTGTAATAATTAAAACATTACATCAAACAAAGAAATATATAATAATGACATAATAAACAAATATATAAATAAAACAAATAATAAATAAATAGTAATGTAGTTTTGTTTATATTTTTTATTACACCGTATCATATGTTAAAATCGCATTACCAACGACATTTTCATTAAAATATATTCCACTTTTATTTTCTACATACTTTCCACATTGAACCAGAATATGAACCTGATCAATTGGGGTTCACCCCATTGTTATTGTTTTGCTAGTAAAATTGGTTGAAACGCAGCTCTTGTATATGCATTTTTTGTTTTCTAACATTTGTAGTCAACATTCAGAGCTTCCTGGAGAAACCGACTAGATCGTTAAAAAAAAAACACAAAAGAGCTTCTAAAAAGCGTAAAACCACCAAATCTCCAATTGTGTCACGAACTCTTAAGAAGATGACACAAAAGTAATCTAATGAAACGGTAAAGCCATCAATCAAGTTACGACTACCACCAATTATGGTAAACATTTCCGACAACTACAACGATACAAAAAAAATAATGTCACAAAAAAGCAAAAATAAATCATCAACATTAGGTACTCTTGACTACAATTTAAAACCAAGAAATCTCTGGACATGTTCTTCTTAACATTTAAGTCTGCTGAATATACGAACAAAATTAATGAAATTAAAGAGATCCTTAACACGATTGTAACTATGGTATAGAAGCAATAAAACCTTCAAAACTTATTCCACAGTGCATCAAATGCCTATCCTTTAACCATACCAGAAACTACTGTCAAAAGCAACATAGATCTGTGAAATGTACAGGAAAGCATGAAACTATAAATTGTGAAAAACCTGATGATAGTCACCCAAAATGTCAACTATAGTGAGTAACATCCAGTATCATATCGGTTGTGTTGTAACAAAGAAGTTACGAAAACTTAGAGACCAAAAAACAAATAAAGCTCCTGCCCCCCCAGTTCAATTAAATAATATCAAAAGATCCATACCACATACAAGCATTAAGTATTATCAAGAAAATAAACTCTCAACTGATGAGTTCCAAAAGAGTGGTTCCAAAATCCTAATAACATCCATTTATAGTCCACCAACTGATACTTATATTATAGTACTGGCCAACTGATACAAACAAATTATAGATGTCATTTTCATTTTAAATAAAACCCATTCTATATAACATTCTATATACGCAACCCAAACCAACATTAATGTACCGTCCAACAGATTGGAATTATTTTAAGGACCAAATAAACACTGATGACCTAGAGAGCAAAACGCAAAGCTTTACTAGCTTGATTTAAAAATCGATGTTGCACAGTTCAGCAGAATAGCAAGCAATTTGATAAGATATATCCAACCGTAATAACAGAAAACTTCGCGAAAAATGGCAACAATCACGTTTAATACAAGATAAAAGAAACCTTAATAGGACCCTCAAAAATTGAGATGAGAAATCTAAAACCATGAAAATGAAACTGATGGGAAATATGTTACAACCTTGACATATGACAGTAAAACTAATTATTTTCTCTGGAAAGATATGAAAAAATATCACCAACTCATTTCCCATATTTCTTCCTTTTTTATTTGGGCAAAAAAACATTATTGTATAGCCACTCGAAATCCAGCGCATAGAGCCAAATAACAATCTAGGTAATGAAGCAATTTTGCTGACAAAAAACAAAGAAGTTGGTGGAGAAATCAAGAAGCGAAAGTGAATTGTTGAAAAAGCTACCTCCAAAAGGTTTGTACAATTACTTCATGCGGGAATTAAATCAAATCATGTCCCAAGTTATTGGACAGTTACCGAAGTGGTGATGGTTCTGAAACCAGACAAGGATAAACATTCTCAAGCTTCGTATAGACCACTCTCGCTCTTGCCAGCCATAGAAAAATTATATTGAAAAGACTTGAAAAAATAGTTTGCAAAGAAATTTTATTCCATATCATCAGTTTAGATTTCGTAAAAAACACGCAACGATCAAGCAAATGAATAGAGTTACGCACGAAATCGAAAAGGCCTTAGAAAGCAAGGACACTTGTTCAGATGTGTTTCTTGATATCTCAACGGCTTTTGACGGCGTCTGGCATTCTGTCCTTGTATATAAGCTAAACACTATTCTGCCACAGCAATACTGTGAACTACTGGAATCGTATATTGGCAAAAGGTACCACCGGGTTAAATTACATACTAGGCACATTGTTCTATCTGCTATACACATATGGCTTGCCAGTGAGGTATATTGTGTTTTGTGGAAACTTTTGCAGATGGTAATAATGGCTACAGATCCAAACAACGGTGTCTGTCACAAAGCTATAAACCGCTCTTCAAGAAATTGAACAATGAATTAATAAATGGAAACTGATAGTAAATAGTTCAAAATTTAACCACTTTACTAACAAATTTGTAGACTTTACTAACAAAAAAGAAATTCCAATTCCATTATTTTTAAATAGCGCAAAAATTCCAGTTATTAATTCGAAATATCTGGGTATGAGCTTAGATGCCAAACCAAGATGGAAAGCTCATGTTAAAAAAAAACTAACTGATATTAAATATAAAAGGTTAGCTTGGTTTGTTGGAAGGAGATCTAAGGTATCTCAGCAGAACAAGCTTATGATACACAAACAAGTCTTCAAGCCTTTATGGCTCTGTAGTGTCCAAACAAACATATAATAAATATAATACAAGGGTTCACAACAAAACAAAGCACTTAGGGATGCAGTGAATGCTTCGTGATATGTGCGAAATACTGATCTACATCGCGACCTTGAAACACCTACTGTGAACCAAGAAACACAAAAGGCTGCTAAAACATATTGTGACAGGCTGCGTTAACTTTTAAACAGAACTATTCCGGCGATACTTTACGATGTTACACACAGACACTTAAGTCGTTTCAAGTCAAAGGACCTATTGAGACGTTTCAACCAGAGATGACTAGTTCAGATCTATATGCTCGCCTTAGAAAGGTAATATTACTTGTAATATATTAAATTAAAAAACCTCTTGTTACCTCTTGTCAATATGACTAGTTGTTGTTAATTTAAACTCTACACTTTGTTTAAATGTAATATAAAAAAAAATATATATATATTTTTAAAGGTTATATATAAACAAATTAGTTATACAATTAAATTTTAATAAATACATGCCATTGCAATCACATATCATTTTAGACATATATTTAATGACATAACTGATCAGTAAGATACATATTCAATTTTCAATTGCTAGTATAAACCTATACTATATATATAAACTACAAGAAATATAAAAACCGTAATTGTAAAGATTTTTTGTTTTATTATACATATAATAATTTTAAAACTAATTTTATTGAAAATGGTAAGAATATTTCAAAATAATTTGGGAAATGTTATTCGTACTAAATTAATGTTTTTATCACACATTTTTTTTATAATTTTATTTCTTTATCATCACGAACATGAATAACCACTGACATATATTTTAATTAACGCATCCATATCTGTTATTCCACATATACCAGGTCTGTTCCACGAGCTACTCGTTGTAACTTTGAGTAACTATGTGTAGTTACTATGTGTAGTGCGTTCCACCAGCAAATTTTCGAGTGAATGAGAGTCTCTGAAAGAGCGTAACATCTCTGTCGAAATTTGAAAATGCTACACAGACTTTACTCCTACATTTTATTTCAAGTAAAATTTGTGTTGAAGTGGGAATCAGCTGTTGTGCTTTGAATTTAAATTTTTATTTGTTTATTTGCGCGGCACTGGTGTTCTCACCAGATTTTATACAAAGCTGTTCCATTGAAATCTGCGTAATGAGCGTAATTTGACATTTTATTAGTGTTGCGCTCTCAGTTTGTACTTTACTTGTGTTTTACATGAGTTTTACTATGGGTAGCTTGAGGAACAGACCTACTGTAAAACAATTGTGCAAAACACTTATGTCAAAAATATAAGTAAAACTTAAATGCAAAGTTTACCTTCGTTCTTCATTGTTGTCCGGGAATTTATAAAGGGACTTAAAATTTTCACATCCTATCGCACTTTTTTCCCCCATTTTTTTATATGTGGTATATCATAAAATTTATTTTCACAGCTTATTACTTATTAAATGTATTAACAATACAATATGCTACTACTTGCGATTTTAAGTACTTTTTGTTGAGTAATTGCGCCGTAAATTTTGTACCAAAAATATTTTGTCAAAATATCAGAACACAAAAATATAACCACACTCTTTTTTACGATCGTCGTGGTAGATTTTTCCAAATATTCCGTTCTCAAGAGTACCTCAAAAAGGTGAATTGGTGAATAATTTCAGTGATTTCGGTTAGTGTTAGTGCTTTTTTCACTCTATGTTAGTGCATCTTGCTCACACCTACCGATAAGATAAGTGGCTTCATTTCTACATTTCTTATTTTATTTTTTTATTTCACTAGTAATGCACTATTTGTTTAGTTTCACTTTTTTATTTCTTTTATTTTATTTTTTACCCACTATTTTAACATATTTATAAACCCTTCTTTTAGATCTTGTTTTCTCTAATTCTCTATATTATTTGATCTTGTTTCACTTTATCATATTTATGTACTATATTTTACACTATAATGTGCATACCTGTATTACTGCTGTACTTGTCTAGTTCCACTTGGTCTATTTTATAATACGTAAACTTTAAACAATAAATTATTAGTAAACTTTAAACTCTATTTTAAATTCGATCCTTCTCTCAACGCACGTGGTACGCATTTGTGTGAAGCGACAAGGAATTTCACAACCAAAAACGTGGTGGTTTAGTGGGTTTCTTCTTGTTAAGCCGTTCATTAGTGCCGCGTGTTGCTTTGTCACGCATGTTGCTATTTTCTGTTGGTGCTGTCTTGTAGCACATTTCTCAAATTCTTTTGGTGCTGTTTTGTGCCATTTATTTTGGAGTTACTGTTACTGTTGTTTTGCGCCACCTTATTTATTTATTTAAGTAATAGGCTATTGAAGCACCGCGACCTAAAAGGTCTATTGTGAGCCTAAAGGCCCAACTAAGACAATTTTAGACTATTTATAAATCTTGTAATTGCTGTGGGCTTAATTTTACCTATTTGACTTGGACCTAATATCCCGCTTCCAAGGTAATCGAGTCTACGTCTTGCCACCGCTGGGCAGTTGCATAGAACATGTTCTGATGTTTCCTTCTCCTCATGACAGAGTCGACAGAAGTCACTTTCTACCACACCCATAATCTTCATGTGGTAAATAAGTCTACAGTGTCCTGTAAGAAGTTCAGTGTAGATTTAAATATCGTTTCTGCTAAGGCCAAGGATAGCAGCAACTTTGATATGATCAGGATCAATGAATCTTTTTGACTGTCGCATGCCTGTTTGGGCTCTCCAGTGTTCAAGTAACATAGATGTTGTTTCTCCCGGTCACATAATAAGTTATTTGTTACCAACCAGAAAGGCTCTGGACCAATGAAAGAAGTACATGCACCCTTCTTTGCTAGGGAGTCTGCTATTTCATTGCCCTCATGCCTTCGTGTCCCGGTACCCACATAAGAGTAACATAGTTCCTCGATGCTAGGGTGTTGAGAAAATGAAAGCATTCCCAAACCAACTTTGATTGGAATAAGCATTTTGCTAAAGATTTTAGAGCTGCTTGGCTATCTGAAAGGATGCATATTTTGGTACCTCTGCCTGAAAAATGGATGCAGTTTTTCCCATTGCGATTGCTTTGCGGAATTTCGCTCCTATAACTTCTGCTCCCCTACTGCCATCTTCCATTTTGGACCGATCAGTATACCATAATTGTGAGCCCTGTTTTAAGTTAATTTCATTGTTTTTCCAGGTGGACCGGTCACTAATGACCACTTCGAATTCCCTGGTGAAAGCTAATGCGCCACCTTATACTTCATTTCTAAATTACAGTCAAACTTCCATAACGCGAACTTCTATAACTCGAATTTTCTCTATAACTCGAACAAAAAATTTTGTTCCGGCCGATAGGAATATGGGAAAGTAAATTCTATATCAAGCTTTTCTACGGATGACGATATTATTGAGCATTATAGCTCTAAATTACTGGATCCGATTCTAAGCCTAACGAAAAGTAATGATGAGTGTTTGGTGAATGAAATTGTTCATCAGCTTTCCAAGAACACAGTAGAAGACTCATCCAATATTCTGAATTTATATTTGCGAACGAATGATTCTTCAAGTGATGATCACTATAAGGCTTGGAAAAAATTGGAATCTTGTTTCATGCACTATAACTTCTGTGCTGTGTTTGATTTCAAATAAATAAATATGTATTTTAAAATGTAATTCCAGTTTCTTTCAAAAAAAAAAAATTACATTCTCTAACTCGAAGTCTCCATAAGTCGAACCTTTTCTTTGCAAAATTGGACTACGAGTTGTGAAAGTTTGATTATATTTATTTATTTATTTATTGTTTTGTTTTTTTTTTTTTTTTTTTTTTTTTGTTGTTTGTATTTCATTATATCTTATATTATTGTACTGTCGTTTATAAAAATGACGCACTTCGTTTTGAGTTCATATTATAGCTGATTTTATTAATAATTTAAACTAGTGTAGAAATATAAGTAACCTTAAAGTTTAGTTACTAAATTAACTTGTAAAAAGATAAAAATTTATCATTAAAGACTTAACTATAACAGAGTATAAGACACCTTAAATACTAATCAAATTATATATACACTTAACATATTCATTTTCATTTATATCGAACTAAATTCAAAGATAATACATTTTTGTACATAAGAAAATATATATATAATTAAAGAAAATTATTATAATACAATTTATTTCTGAAACACATTTCCTTATAATTGCGGCCTTAGACGTCTTGTATTTACTTGACCATTATCATTATTTGAATTAGTATTAAGTTGGTGTGAATGAGCTTCAAGAGGAGTATTATTGTTACTTACATTTTTCTCCACTTGTTCTGCAGTCACGTCGGAAAGTTCAGTTTCGACAGTATCGGATATATGTCGGGTATATTTTCATTTAAATTATATTCGCTTTCGCTACAGTCACCTCAGACAGTTCAGTGTCAACATCACTCTGTAGGTTTTTATCAACAGATCCAGATCTAATTTGATCAAAGTGCCTTTTTATCATCCTATTACTATGTGATAGTTTACATTGATAAGAACGTGGACCAAATTGAACAATAATTCTTGCAAGAGACCAACTAGGCTTAATTGGATTCCTATAATCACGAATGAAAACTTATTGACCTATTCTAAATATTGTATCTCGTTTACCTTCATAATTTCTAACGCTGTTTTCTTGCGTTCTTAAATATTTTCTATTACTAATGATGGTTTCATTAAATCAAATCTAGTTTTTAAATTGGTGTAATGCTTTGTATTTCACTTATCTATATGGAATCTATTCAAAGCTATATCAATGCCAGCTTAATTTTCATATCTTAATTCGCAAACAAAGATTTTTTTAATACTTTGACTAAGTTTTCAACTTGACCCTTGTTGATGGATGACAACAAAGGGTTAATATATGTTAAATTTGATTACGTTAACAAATATTTAAATTTTATATTAAAATCAACTCTGCAAATATTAATTTAATATAAATGTTAACACCAACTGTTATATTTGTTAGAAGAGTAAATGTTCTCAGTATCGCCAAACTAATATGTAAATATATTCTAGCTCCCAACACTTATAAAGGATATTCAGACATATCTCGACAACAGAATACCAACGCCCCTTTTTAATTCTTTTTCGATAATGTTATATGAAAAATATGAAAAAGTAATATAAAATTCAAGTAAAACTTATTCTCATATTTAATTTTTATTTCCATAAATATTTCTTTACTTATTACTTTTTACTGCAATAAGTTAATGTTCACTGAATACCGTATACCGAATACCGAGTACCGAAGAATTCTCAACGTCCTTCAACAAAGTGATGAAATAGGACATTGGAAATATGTACATTACAACTTTCGGGTTTATATCATATTTAGTATAATTAATTTTATATATATCTTTAATTTATTTATTATTTAAATTTGTTGTAGTTAAAATTAAGTTGAAATTGTGATACCTTATTTCTAAAAGAACTAAATATTAAATTACAATATAAAACATGTGCTTCACAGTTAATTTTAATGTTTTAGTTGAATTACTTTTTTATGCACATAATTCGTGCATGAATTACTTGAAGAAACATTAGATATATACCAAATATATCGAACAATGCATATAAATCAGTTCCCCAACTTTATAGAATTGATGCTCTGAGCATCACTGCATGTTAGTGACAAACCCAAAGGTTGACCTAGTCGTGACGTAAGCGATCACCTGACCACTCCTTTTTATCAAATACAAACAAATTTCTTAACCCATCAATTAATAAGACGTGCATGCCATCGTATTCTATATATCAGATTTCGCATTTTTCTATATTATTATAATCTATTCAAAAACACATTTTCACATTTTCAATTACGTCGTCTTGATCATAACTGTCCATTTCAGTAAAATTTTCCAAATTTTTATTATTCATACTTATATTTATTTATTTATTTATAAAAATTTTTAAGGCACTGTCCATATAAGGACAAGCCGTGGTCACAGTTGTGGAAATGATAGCAAGAGATAAATTTTAATTAAACTTTGATCACACTAACGAGACTTTCTGCACCTGGTCACGGCGGTCAAAACATTATTGTGATCTGTGTCACAACTAAAAACTTTCTCGATATTCTAGTAGCTTCATGCTTTATGGCTATGTATAAATAAGTTAATGTATACGTCTTGATACTAGTCAATTTACAAAAAGAAAGAAAGAAATGTTATTCATTTTATCCACAAAGAATAAGTATGGTAGGTGTAGTCTCTAGGTAAGTAGTAGCAAGAACGATAGAATACCAGATGGTGCCATTCCTGATTCCTAAATCAGTATCTTCTTAAAAAATGTATTTAAATTTTATTTAATGTTAGGAAGTTAGTTGCAATCGATCTATTCTCGAAGACGTGTATCTGTAGAAGGTTCGATCCAACTTAGTGACGGTCTTAGAGGACAGTTTTGGAAAATTTAAAGACGGTTTATTATGGACAGTTTTTGTCCATGTCTTCAAAACTGGATGCACTTACATCCAGTTTGACTAAAAATATTGCGCTCTTAGCGAAGCTACTCACACAAAGTTTTTGCATAAATGCTGTTTTTTTATGCATTTAACAATATTTAAGTTTTACTTTAATGATCTGCATTCAATTAATATAATAAATAAAATAATAAATATCTTTTTTTAATAATCTATAAATTTATGCACTTTTTTGTCGCTCTAAACAAGAACCAAGAAGTTTGTATGCAAATATTTTATTTTAATTATTCCAATAAATTTTTTATCGAATTGTTATATATTATATTTTATATTATGTTTGTTTAACTTTTAAATGAATTAAAATTTTGTTTTTATTAAATTACTATGACGACAAAGAATATCAAAACAATCTTAAACGCTGGCTTAAGACCCTCGGATTCTGGTTTAGAAAGCGAACGTTTAATCACTGCGCTAATTTTATATATTTTATTGATATTTAATTTTGAAACACAAATAAAATGTAAATATAGACATGAAGAATATTAAATAAAATATCGATAATACTGCTTGCTGCGGACGTTGTCCTTGAGAGTGCTTCGGAGAGAATGTTTTCTTAGACCGCCGAATAGAGAAAACGTTTCTATATCATTCTTGATAGTCTAATGTTATTTATCAGAACACAATTAAAATTACATCTGCGTATCTATTATCTTCTAATATAAAAATATTTTTATTTACTATTGAAATATTTTAAACTGTTAGAGTTTTACACATGAAAAGAATTTCCGGTTTCACAATCACAATAGTTTTTGAAAAGAAAACATTCTCCTTTACAATTTATAATTGTTTAATGTTCTTCTTATATACTTTCCGGTATCGAGTGCTTTATATATTAAACTAAACTTATATATTACAAATATATGATTCTGTACTTACCATTTTTTTCGTGTACGGGAACATAAGATGTTACTAAATAAAAAACTATTTTTCATTTTATTATTTTAATCCAAATTCTGATTTAATTTAAAAGTCCACAATATAAAAAATTTAATTTAGAAATACAAAATACAAAAGTTTTTAATTTTTTATAGTTTTGTGACAAATACTTCTTAAAATTTTACTCAGCGAGTTGGACACCCAAAAGTATCGAGTCACGCAACAACACTACGCAGTTCTCGAGAAACTCCTTTGATGAAGTTGTATTAGCAAAAAGTTTTCCATGAAGAATGTAGACGTACTATTTTCGATAAAGTCATAGTATCGGTATCTTGGTTCTTGGTTGGTTATCTTCACATCTTCGGAACAAGACGAATTATTTTGCTATCCTTAATTGTAACACTACAGACCATTTACTTAGATTTCCCATATTAGTAACTTTTGTGGAAACTCCTGTGGAAAATGTGTGTAGCTACTTTGCTGTAAGTAAAAGTTCTTTCTTCAAACTATAATTAAAGAAATAAAAATTCTATGTACTTTACCCAATTAGTCCTACCCAGCTAGTTGGCATTAGAACCCAAAATCATAGATGGGATGCAATGAATCCACCACTTCATGTTTCACTTCGTCTTTGTATAGCATGTAGGTAGATATCGGGGTTTGTGGTGACGGGTAATTCTACGTACACATCAGATCACAAATCTTAGATAGACTTCAATGAATTCACCACTTTATGACCACCAATACAGCTATGCAACATTGTCCGTCGTATCGCTTCATCTAAAGGTAAATGCGCCATCAAACGAGAACATATTTCTGTAGGACGTTGGATTGAGTTTGGTGCATAGCCCAACCATTATTTTAAAAATATGATGTATTACAAAGAAATTTTCACAAGATAATGCATTGTTCATTATTCATAGCTCCAATGAATGGTACCTGATAATGAGAAATAATTTGTGTGCACATAAGTTTTTATAATATTTCATTATTAAAATTATCTTCTCTCTCTCATCTAGGTAATCTTTTTATTTCTCATTCGCAATAAGTGTTTAAATAGTAAGAAGTTAAAATATTTAATTAACACCACAGAAATTCTTTTGGGACTCTACGAAAGCCTTAAAGAAAATGTGATGTTTAACTACATCAAATCTTGTAGAATCAAGTAGCAAGTATATATAAGTATATGTGAAAATATTTGGCAAAAAAAATATTCAAAAAACTGTCATAAAAAGGATATAGGATAATATATAATTAATAATTTATTTAAAGTTCAAATAATCTGATATCAACCTAAGTGTACATCGCATGCAGTAGTCTTATTTATAATATCCATTGATAATCAATTATTCTGTTAGAAGAGGGTACATATAATAGGACTTGTCTATGGAATACATATATATGTGTACATTGTAAAGATAAAATAAATTATTCTTACCTCAGATGTTACTCAGCTGAGTAAATTTCATACACAAAACGGAGCTTTTAAGGAAGGAAGGATGCTCTAACCTTCCTAATCCGACGAATTCATTTAATAAGTTCTGCAAAGCGATATCGCATTCGTATCTGAAACGAAAGCATACCCATACTCATACCCATGCCCATACTCGTATTGTAGACACAAGTATACCTAACTTAAATCAAATGAGAATGAGAATTTACCTTCGCTCTGCTTTTTCCTTATATTTGCTCTCTAATAATTATACAATAATACTCGTATTACTGAAAAAGTAACATAAAAATATTACTTACCTTACTTAATCCAAAGAAAAAGGCTAATCTAAAATTCGAACGAATACAGAATTAAAATAATCGAAATCACATACATATCAGAACTAGGAATTAGTTTAATAGCAAATAAATATGCACCATATATAAATACGGTGATTATAATAAATCGAATGTACTCTGGACTGAATACTCACATAGGACGTTTTGACCGATCCATTATCAAATGCATGAATTTTCTAAATCGAACAAAGAGAAGAGAAGTCATCCAAATTAATGCTTTCACTTAAGATTTCAATTTTGATTTCGATTTTTAGATATTCGAATTGTTACTCACCTTAAGCGCAAAACATGAACGCCTTGATTTTGTTGTTTTGTGGCTATATGTTTGGCCATTAGCTGGAAGTTAGGCCAATCGCTTGTAAGATGACTTTAACAAGCGATTTGCATTCAGTTCAGCATTGTCTATATATGTATATGTCACCAATTTAGTAATTTCTTGCTCAACCTATAACTAACAATATTTAATATGATCTATATTGATATTTCTTTTGGGATATCAAAATAATTTCAATTTCAAGGCCAACTATTCTGAACATTGTAAAAGATTGTTTAAAATGCTGCCTTATCGACGGTCAATTTCTAAAAAATTGTTTTAATTTTGTTAAATCCATTACTTTAATGGAAGAATTTGCAAATTCGCGTTATTTTCCGTTATGTGCTGTTATTTGCAGATGATTTTTCTATACATAATAGAGAGCACTCCTTTAAGTATTTAATGAAATATGATATTATTTATAACTGTCACAATATTTCTAATATATTTTATTTATTTAAAGAAGCCAACTATTTGCAAACACTAGTTCTGGAATAGGGTAAGAGACTAGGAAGAAAAAGCTTATAAAAAATAAATAATTGGAAAGATAGAGGAAATGGAAATGATGCGAAAAGATAGAGAAACGATAGTGTCTGCGAGAGGCTGTATCAGTTTTGTTATTTTGTCTGCCATGACAATGCATTGTCAATTTAACTATTAGGAGCATCAATAGTTTGGACAATAGATAGATATATTGAGTACTAGTGAATTCTAACCACATTTTCTTTGAATGATAAACGAAATTGGACTATTCTGAGTTTTCAATCGATTTGATGATCTGGAATAGTTACAGTTCAATGATTTATTCCAGTTAGCATGACATTGATTCGCTCCAACATTGTGTATTTACAAAACAAATACATTGTAATAATGAATATTGAAACACAAGCCTATTCCATTAACTGGTTTACACAGTGACTTGTACTCTCCGAAATTGGGAAATTCGAGAGTACAAGTTATTTTGCAAGAATGTTGTGTAGTGAAATCATTTCGCACTCGTCATAGCTGTGAACAAGGCTGTGGACAGAAATTCATTGGGTGCTTTCAGAAGAAATGCTGAATTGGCAGTACTCTTGCTAACTATTTGGTCGCAAAAATATTGTGGAAATCCAAGTTAAGTGTATATTTAGGATGTTTTTTTGTAGTTACTATCACTACACAAATAGTAAGTTTTATTTGAACTATTAGCTGTCAATCCACACTGATACCAGTTTATAATTTCATCTATTCTTTAATTTACATTGGCAAAATTTTTTATTGTACTAAAGCACAGTTTAGTCTCCGCCATTTTTGTAGCCAAGATTTACGAGTATAGTTAGTACTCCCCATAATCAACTTTTTTGTTACACTGTTCTGATATTTTCTCCTGCTTTCAGTTTTTTTAGATAAGTTTCCACCGAGCTTTTTATTGTTAGTTGGTGTCGCATAGCTTTAAAGCCATCTTTTTTTACAATGTGGTTTTTTTTGTTTTTTTTTTTATTTGAAACACAATATGTACAATAATATGAATACATGTTTCATTTGACTACGACTAGTTCATACAAAGAACTATCAAGCAGTTTTGTTACATTTCAGAATACTTATTAGAATTGTCAAGTTGTCAAAGACTTAGTGTTAATAGTAGTAATCTAAATTATTATTAGACTACTAATTCGGGAGTAGATCTGAAGGCTTTGTTCGTTTAAGTCTTCTCAGCAGGCCAGATGTATTAGACAGATGGTTGACTGTCTCATTTGGATGCTGTTGTAAACGTTTTTGGTGCTTTATCGCGAACTTTTGAATTACTGCAGCCACAGATTCGATCTTCAAGTCCCGATGGAGGTTAGTATTCCTAATAAACCACGTTGACTAAGTTTCTTAAAACTTTGTTTTGAAAGTTTTGAATGATTTGAATAGTGGATTTTGGTGCACATCCCCATAACTGGATTCCATACGTCCACACCGGAGCTAAGACTTGCTTGTATATCATTAACTTATTGTTTAGAGAGACGGGTGATTTGTTCCCAAGAAGCCAATATAAATTTTTGTATTTGGATTCTAGTTCAACTCGTTTTTTCTTTATATGTTCCTTCCATTTCAACTTAGCATCTAAGTTCATGCCAAGGTATTTAGCTGTGTTTGAGTATGGTATTCGAGCACTACACATAGTTATCAGCAAATAGTCAATTTTTTTGTACGTGAAATTTACATGGACGGATTTCGCTTGGTTGAGCTCAATTTTCCATTTTTTAGTCCAACTAATAATTTGATCAATGGAATGTTGCGTTGCTTCTGTTGATTCGTTTATGGTGTTTCCAGTGGTAAGGATCGCTGTATCATCTGCAAACGTGGCAATGACACTTTCTGGTGAGACTTGCAAGTCGGCTGTGTAAATTAGGTGCAGAATTGGGCCACTTCCCTGCGGTACTCCGGCTTCAATTGGTTCAAGTGTTGAATACGCACCTTTATATTACACTCTGAAGAATCGGCAAGATAAGTAGGACCACATAATTTCGGATATTTGTCTCGAAAACCACTGTTCAATCTTATGCACAAGTCCTTTGTGCCAAACTTTATCAAAGGCTTTCGATGCGTCTAGGAATACTGCAGTGCAAATTTTTTGTTCTTCAAGTGCTCTTTCGATTTTGTCGTATATTCTGTATATTTGTTCTACAGTAGAATGCTTTTTTCGGAACCCAAACTGATGACTCGGAACTATTTGATTTTCTGTGAGAACAATCTGTATTCTATTAAGGAGAATTTGTTCAAAGATTTTTGATAAAACGGGTAATAAAGAAATTGGACGATACGACGAAACTTCATTAGCAGGTTTTCCTTGTTTGTGTACCATAAGTACTTCCGCCACTTTCCACTAAATTGGGAAGTGTCTTAAGCGCAGAGCTGCATTAATTATTTTGAATAGTTTGATTATTCCTTTGTTAGGAAATTGGTTTAAGATCTCAGCGGTTATCTGATCCCAACCAGGAGCCTTTTTTAGTTTCATATTTCTTATTTCATTTTTTATTTCCCTTAGCGAAGTTGGTTGTATTGCTTGGTTTAATGGATTTAAATTAGACGTAGGAAGATTATTTCCATCATCATTTAGTGTAAATGTTGCCTTAAGAAATTTTGCGAATAAATCTGTTTTTTCTTCGTCACTTTTGGCCCATGATGTGCCATCTGCTTTAATAGGAGGATTATGTTTTATAGGATGTTTTACTGCTTTCACGGCTTTCCACAGCGAGTAATCTGTGCGTTTCTCATAGGAAAGGCTTCTAAGATTCTGTTGTATCTTATCGTTGTTAACATTATTGATTAGTTTTCCTATTTAATTTCGTTTTATCAGTTGGTGATCGTGTTTGTTGCCATTTTTTACGCAATTTCCTTTTTTCCCATATTAGTTTATCAATTTATTTTGGAAGAGTTGGTCTAATCTGGTGTTTAGAGAACTGAGGAGTACTCATCCATGCTGATTTTTGAATCTGCTGTGTAAATAGAAGAACTTCGTTATCCATTTCAGTCGCGGAGTTTAGATCAGAGTTAAGATTAAGAGTGTTTTCAAGATGCAGCCTAAAGTAATCCCAGTCAGTAGATCTATTTATTAAGTAAGGCTTCGGTTTATTTATAACTACACTTTTATTAATAGAGAGGTGCACAGGTGAATGATCAGAAGAGAGATCGTATCCATTTTCTATTTGTAAGAGTTCTTTCGGTATTTTTTTAGTTATAAAAAAGTCAATCAGATCCGGTATTTTCGCTGGGTCAGTTGGCCAATATGTCAGGCTTCCAGTTGATAATACATCACATTAGCGTTGAAATCGCCGCCAATAATGAATTTATTTTTAAATTTAGAAAGGAAGTTTATATATTGATCTGTACTAATAGAATGTCTTGGAGAACTGTAGGCCGAAATAATTAATAATTTTTGATTTTGTACTTTTATTGTAACAGTTGTGGCTTGAAACTCGGTACAGCTGATATTTTCCTCTTCATAGTGACTGATGGTTTCCTTTATTATGCACGAGCACTTCCCCCTCGTGCATTGTTATTCGGGTGAGTAGTGTGGTAAGTTTCATAAACTCTAAATTTTATATGTGATTCCCTCGTAAAGTGCGTTTCTGCTATAAGACATATATCGATGGACTTTTTGTAAAGAATAGTCTGTAGTTCGTTTTGTTGATGTAGCAGCCTATTTGCGTTCCAGAACATAACTTTTATTGAAGATTGCATTACATACGGTATTTGGGAAGGATCTGTTCAAGTTTACTTATCCGTTCATCTAAAATATTATTAAATTTTTCCTGGTTTTGTAGCAGTTGAAGTACCAACTGCAAGGTTGAAGAAATTTCTCCTGGGTTTTGAGAGTTATTATTTGATTTGAGTGCTTGGGCATATGAAGGTGTTTCATAATTTTGTGTTAGTTTAGAAACTGGTAAATTTTTTATATATTCAGTGGCAGCAGAGTTGGGTTAATCTGGCTTAATACTTACAATGTGGTGAATTTAACTAATATGTAATCATTGCTATTATTAAATTTTTCATAATTAGCAAATAAAAGTTTACTCGATGTATTGCTATATATTTGGTTGTTTCACCCAAATGCAAAAAATTTAACGCTTTATTAAAGACTTAATACTTTAAATTTTCAAGTACGAAGTTATTTACAATTGAAAATTTTGAAGTTTTGTTTTTTATAAATTCATTGAGTGTACCTTATTGGCATGCATAAGCACTATTTATATTTTTAGTTAATAATATAATGAATCTATTTTATTTTATGAACTTCTATAATCTGATTTTGTACTTAAGTTCATTAAGTACTTGGGTACACTATCAACTATTGTGTTCTTAAAACTATTCTTACATATAATTAAATGAATATTTCAAACCAGACAATATACTACTATTTCGTTTCATGATACCCAATTATACCCGATAGACCGCATTGAAATCAAAATGATGTCATTCTACTTCCTTCGGAAACCAACGCCGATTTGGAATCAAAGCACGCTTTAAGGGATAAAATTTCCCAACAAAGTGTGACAAATAAACTCGTGCAAGCACAATAGAGCCATATTATTTGTAACCCTTCTGCACATACCGATATGTGTACAAAATTTTTCATCTGTATTCCTACAAGTACTTCAAGTAAGTTTTGTATACATCAGGTTCTTGCTTTCGGATCTCTGCTATTAAGTCAGACCAATCGTTTAAAAAATATAGAAAAAAACACGTAGTAGTAGCTGTAGTCGAAAAAGTAATGACAATGTTGTGAATGTGCAATTCTGTGTGTAGGGACTTGTAAATAGTGTTGTATATGTAAATGTTACTTTAAAGTGCTCAAAATAGTAAATAGAGGCAAAAATTTTTGCCTAAATTCGCACATACATAGACTTGAAGGGTGTACGAAACCAAGAAAATTTTCAATTCAAAACTAGACGAATTTCAAAGGATCATCTACCGCATTCTCTTCTATGGCAGTTGATAGTCATCCTATGTATTCGAAAATGTTTGCACCGTTGTGTTTATATATGCACAGTATTGTTACATATTGCTGGAAACAGAAAAGTCCTTACTAGTAGATGTTTGAATATTTGTCAATCAATTGAATTTCTTCATAAGAATAAACGTACTTGAGTATTTGTTTAAGAGTCTCATGCGGGCACATACATATGCATATATCCATGCATAGAAATGTATGCAGTCAATTATTTTTATACCCTTATTGAGAACCGTATAAGCAGTTTTTTATGTGCGTTACATGAAAGTTCATTCCTTATGATTTTATTTTAATGGAACTTGAAGGAAAGCGTTGTGAAAGATACTTTTAATAAAAGTCTGCTTTTAAGTTTGAGGCGTACAAAGCAATAAATTGCATTTTTTTGCTGAAATTGAGTGAGAAATTATATATAAATTTATATAACTTATACAAATTTTAGATACAAATACTAAAAATTTCTTTTTGACATCAAATACAAAATAAATAACATATATATACATATGCAAAAATAGACGCCTAATATAACGCATGTTCAATTTATTAATGACCGACAATTCTATATAAATCGTGCATAATTCATTACATAACATAGACAATAACCTAACGAATAGTAGAGGTAAAAACTCTTTCTTTAAAATATCACCTGAAACAACCCACAAAAAATTGCAGAATTAAGATTTCCATACAGTGGACTTCAGAAAATAAATGACGTCAAAATCATATCTTCGCTAATGTAATATAACTTTTAGAGAGTTATCATTGCTGATAACTGTCAGTACGCGCCTTCTCAACCTAACCATCACCTTTTTTTAATCATCTGAAATACAAACTCTTACTGCGATATGCAAACGGAAAAGATCTTTTTCAAAAAAATATTTATATTAAATCTTTTCATACATGTTAATAATACGAATACTCTTCAAAATGCCTTGGTACATCCGCACGCATGGCATGCTATGAGACCTTAGAAAAGATTCGGTCAAAAATTCATAAGGGACAGAGCTCTGAAGCTATTTGCGAAAAGCGACAGGCTGCCCTATTTAGCACTATCTAATCCTAGAGTAATCACTAACCGCATGGAGCAGTACGCAGATCTTGGATCAGTCATTGAATAATCACGAAGCTTATGAAGAATACACAAATTAGTCAGTGAGATGAGTGAGACTCTGCAGAAACCCCCCAGCTATTAAAGAGTAAAAGTTCCCAGATGCATTAACTCGGAAAAGGCTCAACATATGTCGTTGATGAAAGCTCCTCTGGAATGAATGTGTCTCAATATGCATTTTATCACTATAAACCCATTACTTGGTTGTTATAATGTGACTTAGACTCTAGACTCTATAATTATCTTCTACTCTTCTGCAGAAAGTACTATATCAACCATGTTCTACGGAGTCCGTACAAAGTCTGCAACAAAATGGTAAGATAAACATAAACACCTTGATTTTCAAACAAAATGATACTACTTGATATTTTAAGATTTTCTCAAAAACTGAAACTTGTCCTACATGTGGATATCAATAATAAAGTTATTACAAAACATTGCTTAATATCTTACCATACTATATAAATACATCAGGTCGAAAATCACAAGAGCGTGGCTTGAAATCCTAACATAAAAGAGACCGTCCTCGAAGTAATGCGAAAGCAGTTCCGAGGGGGAATAAGTCTCACTGAAGTGGAGGTGTTTTAGTCCGTATACTACATATTAATATTAGGGAGTCGGGCACACTCAGTTATGCCTGTTATCAAAAATATATCCAAAATATTTTGGATAAATGCTTTAATTTTTCGGCAAAAAAAATGCTTCATAATAACAACTGAAACCATGAGGTGATGACACCTCCACCCCACTTTTAATATGTGTAAAGAAACACATTTATATCCTTTCTAGCTACGCTAAAGAAGAACGATGATTTAAATTATTGAATCGTACATTTTCTTTATATATTAGCCGTAGATGAAAGTGTTAATTGGAAAATAGTTTTTGCCCTAAAATTAAAATAAGCAGTGGCATAACTACATTTTTTAGGCCCATAAGCAAATTCTAACTAAGGGGCTCGTACTAACATCTTTTTATACCCTTTGCACTAGAAAGTGTAAAAAGGGTGTATTAAGCTTGTCAAATATTTCGTAACGCATTAAAGGAAACATCGAAATACCATAAACTATATATCGGTATATGTATATATATACTTTTTCAGTTCAAACTACACTCATCTTTTGATCTCTTCGAATGAAACTTTACACACATACTTTTCGGGAGCGGACCCTGTTCACCATTAGATGTAATTGAAATTAGTCTACTAATTCTTATAGATGTATGTATTTTTATTTTTCCTGACAAATTTTTCCAATCCCGAAATCCAGAACACTAGTGATTTGTTTGATTAGAAAATAACCAGCACGGCTTACAATATACTGAATCCAATAACTTTAAATAATATAACCAAAGTCGTGGCACTGTTCCATATTTTGTTTTTAAATTATAGTATGAAGCATTGAAACTTTTATTTTCTTGAATAGGATTCGGGGGCTCGAAAGCGTCGCTTCCAGTCGCTTCCCTGTAGTTACGCCACTGCATGTAAGTGGGCCAATACGTGAATCAGTAAATTTATGATATCTTAGAAGCTAACTATAGTTTTAATATTTTTATATTTTAATTTAATTTTACATTTTTTGTGCACTTTAAATACTTAAATACTCATAAATTCAGATACAATTTGCACGTAGCTTAAATTGATTTCATTTTTATGAGACCTTTAACCAGCTCCTGAGACACAAAACAAAGGAAAACAGAGTCAAGAGAAGAAGTACCCGCAAACCACAAAAGCAAACCAGAAAGAAAATATCATGCAAAACTTTCCCCCAGCAAAAGTTTATACATCAAAGTGTCACAGCCTTTAGCGTGTGTTTGTCCTAAATTGTTTAATTATTTACTTCAATTTTTTCGCCTTGCCTTCATATTCCTGCGCTTCTTTTGTGCTCCTTATAACAATTATAAGAATATCCTTAGCAAAAGTATGAGAAGTGTAAGCAACGAAGGTGCATGTGCGGTTCTAAGCCCAGAAGGCACCGAATGCTGCTCCATGGCTCTACTGAAGGAGTGCCTGCAGTTGTTGCAAATCAACCAAAACATGATAGAAAAGGAAGACTACTGTATGTTTAAGAATAAGAAGTGAAAGACTCTACCAACTAAAACAAAAACCAGGAAAGAAGTTTCAGGCGAAGCAGCAAACGCTTATTTTCTGTAAATTAGTACAAAGAACTACTTAGAATTGACGTATTAGGAGTGGGTAAAGTTTGTTGTGGGGTCAATGGAGCAGTTTCAATGCTTTTGGTTAGTTATGAAAAGTAAAAGTTGCAGCAAGCAAAAACAACAATTTTCTTTCACTCGTTATTTCAGCGCCTTTTTGTATGTCACGTAATTTTTTTATTTGTTATTAAAACAAATCTAATTTTTTAGTCTTTTTCAAGACGATAGTTATCCTATTAAAGTATTCGCAATCTTATCCAATCCCATTACATATTGATATAGATATTATGATTAACTATTTATAGAGTTAAAAATAGGAGAGGCATTTTGATTTCTGTATGAGTGGCCTTCATATATGTTTCCCACTGAGAAATCCATGAAGTCAGACGCGGATAGACTCAAAGTAATGTCGGACAGTAAAAAAGAATGTGACGTCTAGTCCTTTTCTATTTAAAGATGATACTCCGTCGTTTCAGACAGACCTTGCATGTAGCGTTGATAAATGGTGTTATGTTATCTTGTCAAGTAACCTCCGCGCTTTACGTTTGTAATTAAACTAATGCCCTAGTAGTATTTACTGAATAATGTCTGTGACCACTTGAGTGATCCAGTGTAATAAGAGCTCCATTTAATTATTATAAAACTATAAGTGAAACAAGAAAATATTTTAAAAAATGTTTCTATATATTATTATGGTTTCCTAGAAATTTGACTGAAATATAATGCTTTAGGGTCCAACATTTTAGTGAACTTTATCATCTTTCACCAATATGTGACCGTTGGCAATGATTAAAGGCATTCTAAGCAGTTTTTTTAATAAGGATCTGTATTCCAATAATCAGTGGCATATGTTACGTATTACGTATAAAAATTAAGTGAAATACTCTTGAGAGGCTGAAGAATTGTTATGGTCTGAAGAATTGTGGTCATGGTTAGTATTCCTTAAATTGGAAATAATTATTGAGAAGAAAAAAATAAATACAGAACAGAAAGTGTTTGCAAATAGTGTTTAGAGTTTAATGGAATATTTATATAGGGAAACCATAACGCTATTATCATGTTTTTATTTAACTAGTTACATCTTCTTTTCGTAACTCAGTTGAGTTTGAGGATGAGGGAATATTTTATAACACTTTTAATCCAAATATAAAATATTATAATTTTTTCAATTATTTAAGACAGTGCAAATCTTTAAACATAAAGCAATACTTATAAATAAACAAAATTTTAATACTGAAACGAAATCAACCAGGGATGTTAACTCAATTTTATTGTGCGAAATATAATTATAAAATAAGTCAATTTTATTTTGACTTTTTAATCCAATCAACTACAAAAGCAACAATAATACAGAGTTTTCGTTATCAAATTTTAAGTTTTAAGTTAAAAATCGGCCGGATATATGCTTGATAGTATGTAAGGCCGATATTTATTTACTACTAAATACTTGGGCATGCTATTAGACCAAAAGCTGACTTGGAAGGAGCACGTAATCCAGATAAAATAGGAAGCTCATCGAGGATTTGCAGATCTATATTGGCTTCTTGGTAAAAATTCCAGTCTGTCAATACATAACAAATTACTAATTTACAAAACTGTTATTGTTCCGATTTGGAAATATGGAATTGAAATATGGGGAACCACCTGCAAGACTAATATAAATATTATCCAAAGGCTGCATTCAAACATTTTGCGAACGATAGTAGATGCTAGATATTCACAAAGACCTGAATATCCCTACTATCAAAAAAGCAGTACAAACCACTTATCTAAATTGCTTCACCCCACAAACTTAGAAATGAGAAGACTTCCTGCACTGGAACTAAGGTACAAAAAACGTCTAATACGTACACTTTCAACCTATTTAAGCATTAAGTATTAAAATAAGTTGAATTCTTTACTACACAAAAAAAACTGTTTATGTTTATTAATTTATTATTATTATTTACTTATTTATCTATTTATTTATTTTTTCATTTTATTTATTTATTTATTTATTTATTTATTATTTATTTATTTACCATTGCATTTATTTATGAAAGGTGTTGAAATTTGTATGAAATATGATGATTTAAGAGTACTCAAACTTCCAAATTTTTATTTGTTAAAGGTATTACTAGATATCTATAATAGTTGTAATATCAATGAAATAAATTAACAAAAAAAACAAAAAAAAAGTTTTAAGTTCAATTCAATCGTTCTTGGCCAACGCCTGCATAAATTTTTAGGATCTCCTGCAATGACTTATTTATTAATTAGATAATTAATTAGATTATTTGATTAATTTATTAGATGTTTTATATTACAGATATTTAATTAGATATTAATTAAAAATTGTTAACTAGATATTTATTAAGTGGTTATATCTGACACTTTTATATTGGTTATATTGGTTAAGTGGTTAATAAATAATTTTAGCAATTAAATTTCTCTTATATTATATGTAATTAAAATTAAAAATAAAATAAAAATATTTATTATATATTATGCAAGATCAATGTAAAAATTTTCTTATAAATGACAAATGTAAGAACTGAAGCAAACTTTAGCATTACTTGTTTTAATTCCTGAAAAACCCGTAACCCAAAATAAAAAAAAACTACTCCCTAGCCATTTTTTAACATTTAGAAAATAATGTACGAAATATTCTTTACTGTAGTTTGTTTTCCGAATTTAGTGCTCTTACCCCTCTATCTCACTCAAATGCTAAAAAATTGTTTGCGCTTAATTTTAGCGCCTCGTAAGTTACAACAAACAATCAAACTCATATAAGCAAGCTGTGCACTGGAGATAGTAGAGAGAAAAGTATAATATAACAACATAGATGTTGTTGCAAAAGCAAAAGCTACAACAACTTTGCGAAGAAGCAACAAGAAGCTCAAATATCAATTGCAATTAAATTGATTGCCCATTATCTGAAACAAATGTCACACAAGCGGCTTGACAAAAGTACTCGCACACACAAACACACATACCAAATAAATGAGTGAAAAAAGCATACAAAAATATATCTGTCTGAAACCAAAAACAATAGCAAACAGAGCAAGCAGAGTGAGTAGTAAAAGCAGTAAGCATAAAAGTATAATTTTTTTCAGCTAGCAAACACCAACAACAAGGCCAAGCCAGGCCAGGCCAGGCCAGGCGACATACATATATAAAACAAATTTAGTGAAATTGTGTTGCATGTACAAATGAAAATGAAGCAGCTTAGGAAGGCGGCAATCAGTACTAGAAGTAGCAGTAGAACGCAGCAGCAAGGACAGCAGCTCTTTTAACTAAAAGCTCATAAGAGATTTACAAAAAATGCAGCATACATCTGGGCGCTAAAAAATAAATTACAAAAACGTCTCCATGTACAAATGTATGCAACTTCGCATGCATACATACATATATATTTAACTTAAATGTAATTTTGTTAATCGAATGTATATGATACTGTTTTTTCGATTTTTATATTCACGTATTTTCCAATTTTTTTACTTATATTACATTTCAGAACTTTAATGTTTCTTTGTTTTTTAAATGCATCTTTAATTTTCTTTCAATTTAATTTTAAATCTGTGTTGTGTACTCTTCATGCAATTCTGTACAAAGGAGTATATTATGGTATAGGTATCAGGATTTTTGTTGCGCACTGAAAGAGATGTGATATACCGTTTTTACATTATGAACTTTGCGGGTGTAAATCGACTTTGAGCTTAAACCCAGTCACCAAAGCTTACTTTGTCATACAAAAATCGGTACAATAAAGCCGAACTTTCATGGAAAGTTAGCTTTATTTAATACTTTTTCAATAATACAATGCTGAAAATAATGTGTTATCCATAAGTTTTTGGTACGAAAATGGTGAAATTACAGATTTTTACAATAATATATTGCTAGTACCAAGTTAGCCATGTTATTTACAAATAAATTTTTAAAAATTGAACTTTTTCAAAGATATTTAATAATATCAGTTAAAATATTGAAATTATTTCTATCTAATGAATTTCTTGAGTTATTTTTTATACTTTGTACAGCAAAATTTTGCATAAAACTTGAAGTTTCTCGAATTAAGGAGCCGGACTTTGGATTCAAATTTTGCAAAATTGCACTATTTTATTTTTGTGTGCTTTATTGGAGTGCAAATAAGTACTTTTTTTAGATTTATCTAAAAATGAACTTTAAAAAAAATTATTTTAAAGAGCATATTTTATTTTTCGTATGATTTTAAAAATGCTCATTCGATTTCTTAATTCTACACATCAATAGAAAGATTTTTCAAAATTCTATAATATACATTTTTGTTTTGTTTATTTGATTTTTTTTTTCTTCTCAATAATTATTGATAAATAAAAACATAGGTTTCCTTGATAACGTTTCCAACCTCATGCTCATCAATATATTAAAAGAACAACAATTCTCAAAATGAAAACCTGAAACTGGGATGGAGAATCTTATCCATAGAGCTATCATCTATCTATAGAGCTATAGACTATGTATGTATATACCTATGAATATATACATTATACTCGTATGGCAATGTTATACAGACAGTCGTATGACAAATGAACACGGCAATTTTACACTCTTTTTGGTCATGACCAAAACGCACGCATGTCATACAAAAATTCATATCACAATTGTCAATTTTCTACTTATACTACTATTTTGGTACGTTTTTTGTGCCTAAATTTGAAAAAAAAATATTTTTATACCTAAATTTGGAAAAAAAAATATTTTTGTGTGGATATCTATACAAATATACACATATTTATTTATAATAGCCGTAAATTTTGACATTTATTAGAGGGCAACATTGTTTCGGTTAATGTGAAGAGGTACACAAATCCTCGTTGACGTGACCAAACTTAAATCGAAAGTTCTCTCTTTCTCTCATTTTCAGTTTTTTACAACTATATTCTCCCGTCCTCAATGGCTCATACGATTATAAAGTGAATATATGTAAAGTGTATATGTCTTAAAATTTTTTTGAGCAGTTATTCAGCTGTTACGGAGCACTATAAAAAGTGCAAGAATTATAAGAACTGTAGTTCTGAGGTTTTGAAGATAATAATGTACCCAAAACGCAAAAATTTGCAACGTCTATACGTCTTTGTTCATTAGATTTTAAGTGAAAAATATTTTTGTGTACATTAGGTATAAGTGAAAATATGAAAGAATTAAGTAATAAGCCAATAAAACCTTTTTAAGAGAATTTTCTGTGTCAACAATATCAAAGTTTCGACAGAACAAAGCAATTTTTTTTCCTGTTAATTTTCCATTTGTGCACTCGTTCCGACTTCAGTTCTGTCGCTTGCAAAAGTTATCTACGTCAAGCTCCTTCAATCTTCATTTGCTATGTAATGCTCTTAGATTATTTTACATTTAAGTACATTGTTCCTCAGAAAACTTTGACTATTTACGTAAAACTATTCGTTTTCCCAGTTATGACAGATAATTAGTTGACATACATTCATAACATATTTCCAACGGAAAATTCATTTTTGAAATACAAGTATATAAAATATATTATATATACTAACATATGCCATTCGAAAGAGGAATCTCTATATGCATAACTGTTAACTGTGGAACTGTACACCTTCACGGACATTTTAAAACCTATTTACGTTCGAATTTTGTTCATATTTGGTTTAGTTTTCAGTTCACTTACGTATTCTTCGATTATTATTAAACTAAGTTATGTCGACACGACTTTAAGAATTGAAGTGAACTGTAAATATTTATTTTTATTTTAAAAAATATTTAAGCGGATAGTTTCTTAATTTTTTAAAGTTAAATATTACAAAGAAGATTTCAAAGAAGACAGCTGTATTAGAGCAGCTTGTTGAGGAAGTAAATAACATTCATATATTTTCACATATTTTCAGTGAGAATCAATAGATTCCTTGTAATAAAAAGGAGGGAACTCCGATAGGTGCAGAACACAGTAATGTGTTAAGAAGGTAAATAACATTGATTCCTTCACACCTCTTAATAAAATAACGTTTTTATATAATTTTAGTTCGCTTCTAATTAACTCAGATAAAACAATATTTGATTTATAAGTCAAATTGTTCCATTATATTCCATTATTTTAATTATTTATACATAAATATTTATTTAATGAATATAACTCAGAATTGGTAGCAACTGTTGCTGCATTAACACATTAGCAACTATTGCTGCATTAACATAGAAAAGAGAATTTAATTAGTTCTAAAATTATAACTTAAGTATATATAAATAAATACATAGAGGAATGAAGCAATCTTAAATAAATATTAGAATATAAATATATAAAATAAATATTTTAAAATTCTTATAAAGAAAGCATAGTAAGCCAATACATTTACGTTTGCGTCTTATTAAAAATGAAGTTAGAAATAATAGTTCCATATTCGCGAATATTAATTAATCAATAAATTATTAATATTTATATTAATTTTTATGTAACTTATTTTATATAGAAAAACACTTATGCACGAAAAACACAAACATCTTAGCTGACAATGGAAAGATCTGATCAATAGCAAATCTTTCATTTGGTCTTTAGAAAAGATCTTTCAGACCGAGCCAGAATAGAAAAGATCTTTCAAACGATCTTTCGCAAGACTTTTGAGTGTGGTTGCTAGAATTGCCCGGTTAAGCTCAGTTATGCAATTTTATCTTTGAGTCTGATTTTAATTTTGAATTTCTGTTTATTTTATTTTGGAACTTTCACGCATGCACTGAACGCGTGAAATTATCCATTCATTTAGAAAGTAAAGCATAGTATTAACTAATCATGTTATAAGAGAAGAAGAAGTATGCAAAATGACATGAGTGTAGCATTATGTATATTTATTGATGCAAATACAGAAACATTATACTGGATTTGCACAACAGTTCTATTTGTAATTTTAGCTGCTAAAAATGTTCATTTTGCATTGAAAGCAATAACAATTGACAGATAAAGTCACAAAAAAACTCTTGTTTGAATCCAGAATTATAATACATTCACACTGTCTCATTTAGTTAGTTGCTCATTTATATTAATGAGTGAACGTTCACACTATAATGAGCTCATTTATGCAGCTGATAGAACTTTTATATGAAAAAAACAAAATTCTCTTGCTAATATATCACAGAAAAAAAAATTAAATATATAATTGATATTTATTTATATTCCATATATCAATTTCATATTCAATTAATAAAATCAAAGATTTTATTAAATACGTACTTCCTCAGAGTCTTTGTTTACACTTCAGCTGTTGTTTGTTTACATTTTACATATTAAACATATAACACATATTTGAAATTTTGGTTATTTTCCTTGTGGGAAATTTATTTTTAATGGTTGCATTAGACATTTTTCGCCTTAAATGAGCTGATTTGTTGATAATGAGCTCATTTGAATTAAAGATTTTTGTGTGGTGAATCATCCTTATTAGTAGTTATAATGAGCAAAACTGCCTAAATGAAACAGTGTGAATGTGCTATTAGCGGTATTCACTCTTTAGAGCAATGTCCAGTGCTACAGAATTATTGTGAATCAATTAAACAAATTCAGAATCCCACCTACTTATAATAATTAATAAAGTTAAGTTGCGACTTGTATGAAACAGCTGTTTTTGTTTAAATTGACCTTACTTACATATAAGTCATATGTAATCATAACATCATCGCTAAAATAGAAATATTATTTCACTTTTAAACGCCTATGACATAAAACATCTAACCTTTTCCATGTATTTCACAGCTCTCATCAATTGAAAGAAAAACTAGTTATAAAACACCAAAAAATAAGAACCAAAAAATAAGAACACCAAAATATATTTGCCAACACTGCACATTTGACACATTCGGTTTTCAGTGCTGACCATACCTTATTTCAAGTTCTGGTGACATTATTAGAAAATTGTAAGTATATAACATAATTATTGTACTCAGTGACTATTTCGAAACGGAGTGATGTTGTTATGATATTAAACATAAATTTGTTTTACATATTATAGAAAAAAGCCTGAATACAGTGTTCCAAACAAGAAGCTTGAAGTAAATACTTACTATTACTTCAGTACGAGTTACATACATCAAAAACAGAAATAAATTCTTGAGTGTAAGTACAGCAGAATAAATTTATTTTATTATATAAATTAATAAAATATATTATTGACATCATGTAGCATATTTTTGGCGCCTTGGCCAACAAGCCATATTTATTTATTTAACAAGCCATGTTTGTCAGATATTTATACATAAAACGTGATAGTCTGGTCACAACTTCAAAACAAAATGCGTGGTCTTATTAAATCTAACAAATATAATTATATATGCATAATGATATTAACAGTGTGAGAGGTTCTAACTTCAACACACCCTCTCAATGTTTATAACATATATAATATGTACATATTTTGAACAATTCAATAATTTTTAATGATATCATGTGTTAATTATATTCATCATTTTAAACCAAGAACCATAGTTAATTTACAATGATTCGTTTTTTGTAGGTTCTTGGTAACAATATCCGCTAGCATTATATTCGTTGGATAGTATTTTAAATCAATTTCTATATGCCTTACGAACAAAGTGATACTTTATACCTTAATGAGCGCATAAAATGGAGGATTTTTGATTGAATTCATACTCATTTTGGTAATATTTATAATAATTGCTCGACCCAAAGTTTTCTTAAATATATAGCATCTTTTGCTGCAGCGAAAAACGTAGTCTGTTTTTTTCTCTCCCAACTAAATACACTTCCAGCCAAGATAAACGAATAGCCTGTATAGGATTTTTGATCAGTTGCGTTGCCTCCCCATCTGCATCTGCATACCGTTCAATTGTTGCACCATTCTTATTGTAATGCAGTTTCATCTTGATAGTTATGCTAAGGTTATGTGCTCAGAAGGAGGATCACAATTTCTCTGGGCTAGTTTACATACTGAGTGCAGCAATTTACATCAGTGATTCAATCAATGACTGATAGTAATGTGAACTTTATTACAACTTGTATTTATGCAGTGTATCTGAAAGTTTGGTTCAATATGGGTGGAAACTAGGCGACACACACTTATACGATACTTCTATAAGAACTGCAACAGAAATTGGGTTTGACTAATAGTCAAGGAACCAACCAGTTTGGCTTTCACTCTCCACTTCTATACCCAGAAAATGATTTATAAGACCCTTATTTTTTATCTATAAAACATAAGAGATTTTCTTTATTATTGTGCGCAACTAACCTAGGTCTGTACACACAAGCAACAAATCATTCACATACACCGCGATGATATTCAAACTTTTATTGCTATCTTTTGTGTATAGACATGATTCGCTTCGGCATGAGACTAATTCTTTTTTCTGTAATTCTTCATTCAATCTGTAGTGTCACATTCGGCCTAAAGCTCTTTATTATCTTCTTTCTCGAATAATTTCAACCGCTCCATAAAAATTTTTTATGCGAGGTGGCCATTCAAATATGCTGAAACGTCAAGGTAATGCTGCTATAGCTAAAATCATACGGTTTCAATCTTACTACCGGAAAAAATAAAACAATATAATTAACACCGTATTTTTGACAACAACCCTTAGAAACGAATCATGCTTTAAACAACCTGATATTTCCACGTGCATCTAATTTCATTGCGAAAACCCCTCTTTTGTCCTGTTGGCAGGCTCCCCGCTTCCCATGTATGATTTTTCATCAATTTATCACACCCCTCCGGATTATTTGTTCTATAGAGCTTCGCACGACCAAACTGTTTCTGGCACTTCTATATCAGTTCATGTCTTAACTGGGGCTACAAAGTTTACAATATCACACTGCGGGCTTTGTCTTAAATTCTAATCAGCTGTTGCATTCTTCGTATTTTCGGATAATTTGGTGTGTTCTTTTGACTGGTTACCTTATTGGCAGTACAGTTCTCCTTATTGTTTTCGACACTTTCGAAGATTTAAAATCACTGTCTGAAATATAGCGGTTAAGATTACTTGAATTTAATAATGGTTGATGATTAATATAGCTATTATTATTTGAATTTTTAATGAAATTTTTATCCTGATTTACCATAAGCCTTTTATTTGTATACCTAGCTAACCATAACCATTTTTTTGCTCTTTAGTCGAAATTTCTTCTTCTTAGATTTATCAAGAGCTATCAACACGCAACCAAGTACTCGTAAGTGACTTTCCACAAGATTCATTTTCAAAAAGCTTCATACGAAGCAAAGTTCTTTATTGCATTTAAGATCATAATTATCAAATTCTTTGTGTATTCAGTGCAATTATCACTGCGTAACATTCTCAGTTTTTTTCATGTTGGACATTCAACGCTGCTCTTAAATAACTTAAAAACACTTACAACTTCTGGTTTTTGCCTCATAAAGTACAAAAATATATACCGCGAGTTGTCGTCTCCAAAAGTAACAAAGTATCTGGGTCATCCGACTGAGTTAACGTTTATTGGTCCACAAACATCACTATGGACTAAATCTAAGATATTATTCGATTTGCTTTGAGACGATTGAAACGGCTTTATGTTGCATTTTCATTTAAGACACATTATGCAATTTATATGATTTTTATCTGTATCAAATTTTAAGCCCAGCCTAGTGCTATTTGCTATTTTTTAATTCCGCTAAACTATTGATGTTTAAGTACCCTTAACGTCTATGCTACAAAATTAGATCATCATTTATATTGTTATTAAAAATTAATTGCGTTTTTAAGATTCTTGATTGTTAATACTTCTTCTTCAATCGCTTACAAAATCATATTGCAATACCGGTACATATAACACATTTTTTGATATGAGTTCACCCATGCGACTTTTAATTCTCACGTTACTACGTCCTATAACTTTGAGAAATTTATTGCTCGCAAACATTTTTTTAACTATTTCGTTATTTCGTTATGTTTAAGCCGTTCACTTTCCTCAAACAGTTTTGTTTTTTAAGGACTAACCTTTGGAAGCGGATCTGGTATTCCTAAGGCAACAACAAAGCTTTCGTTACTTTTTGGCAAGCTTGCTAAAATCATTATAATGAACAACTTTTCTCGCAATTCAATGCCAATTTCCGAAAGTTGTTCAACGACTGTTTCAAAACTTGCAATATACTGGTGCATAGAATCACCCTCACTCATGCGCTCATACAGCATTTACTGAAATAAAGATACTTTCGTTACCGGTATAGTGGGCTGCTAAATTTCTTCGAAGGCAGTTCAAGCGGATTTTACAATATAACACTTCTTTATATGTCCAATTTGCTAAGTTTTAATTGACAACGTCATTACCGCCATTGCGTTTTTATGTTTCTACTTCCATTTTTCATACATATCCAGACTTTTCTAGTCCTTGGGCTTATCTCAGGCATTTTTTTATATATAACACACCAGAGCCCTTGGCATGGCCGTGCTTAGCGCAAAAATTACGGTGGCCCGCTGGAATATATGTGTCAAAAAGATGTATGTAAATTAGTAAAAAATTAAAAAGATGAATTTCACACATATCATAAAAGCAATATTTAATTATTACTTGAATCAGTAATAATATATTGAAGTTGATCGGAGAGGGGTGGGGTGGGAGGGGTTGGGTACTATGATGTATGAGGACACTCCTCATCTGGATACTCCATGAATAGTCATTATTTTCATCCAGTTTTTCAATATTATATATCGAATTCATCGTTGGTTCAATTCTGCGTAAGACCTGTTAGATATTTCAATATTAAACGTGGTAGTCTGGTCACAACTTTGAAATAAAACACGTGGTCTTGTCTTGGGGTGTATTATAATATGCTTAATAATGCTTGACAAACATAATTACGTATGCATAATGTTATTTACATTGTGAGAGCTTTTAACTTCATTAATACTATTATATAAAACTATTTCAGTAAAAGTAGTTTTGTTCATTTTTTAGCATACAACGACTTTGCTGCTTCTAGGAATGATATAATTGATATTTTGAGAGACGTTGCAATTTATACAATTTTGTGGTTCACTTCATTCATCATTAGAAACATTTTCTTTATAGAACACATTAAAAAAATTATTTCACAGAGGAATCATTTGGTTTTTCTAGTTTATGGTACAAATACTAAACTAAGAAATATATTTAAATGTTTTCAATATTTTAAAATTAAAACTACTTCAACTCTAATACTTAGCACCATGATATTTAATTTAAAATAAGATCTGCTTGAACTATATTTAAAATGATGGAAAAATATTTCTATGTACTATAAAATTAAAATTAATTTGAAAAAATTAAAAAAAATAGTAACTGTGTATGAAATTATGTAAAACTAATTCCAATATAAAGTATTTTATATATTTATGTTCAACTTATGATAAAAAATGAATAAACAAATCTTTAAAAATAATTAAACTATATTTAAAGTTATGTTAAACTGAAGGTTAGAGGTGTATTTCTTGAAGCTGTGGCATAAAGAATCTTAAATAAACGTAGTTGAATTGGGAGACAACTCTCACGTCGGATTGACTGAGTCCGGTCTACTCTCTAGTTTCTGCAAATATGCCAAACAGATTACCATTGCTTCTACGTTAGAAATGAACTAAACGTTGAAGTTTTCACTTGAATGAAATCTGTAAGTTTCTCTAAAGCAATGTCCGGAATACAACTTCGTATTGTCCTACTACTGCTATCGTGCTGTATTGTAAAAATTTGTGTTATAATTTTATGCTTTAAATATAATAAATTCCAAATACTCTCTGATTCCTTGGCCAGCATATAAAATTTTCAATTGAGAAATGCGACGGGACCATGCCCTACGTCCTGACAGATTATTGTTTATTGCGCCAATAGCCATTTACGATGCTGCGTCGTTTCTTCTTTATTCATTTAAATTCACTAATAAAAACAAAACACATATTTGTTATAACGTTTATATATGCAAACTCAACAATGTCGCAACGATTC
>NC_051848.1:79217718-79283119 GCF_002237135.1 Teleopsis dalmanni
ATTAAACTGGATATATATACATTTGCTTAATAATTAGAATAGAGGAAAAAGATATTTTTCTTATTAATTGTAGCTTTGTTTAAAGAAAAAATGCCAAGATTTAATGCAAAAACAAATCTTTCTAAATACACACAGAGAAGTGAAACTATGCGATTAAGACGAGAAACCAGAAGTTCTGAGGAACATTTGCGAAACAATGACACTGATAGGGAACGGATGGTGCAGTTGCGTTTAAATGAAACTCAGAACCGAAGAAACCAACGGTTAAACGGAGATATATCACGACATAGACGAACGCGTCAACACGTAACTGATGTAAATAGGCAACAAAATCGAGAGTCTTGCATTTCAATATATGATCCAGTAATTGATTATTCAGCACATCCCAATATTATTGTTGGCAAAATGAATATTGAATGTGGATTTTGTCATGCATTAAAATTTAAAAATGAAACACCTGGAATATGTTGCGCATCAGGAAAAGTGGTATTGCTTTCATTGAATCCACCACCCGAGCCCTTGAAAACATTAATAGCTGGCTAACATATGAGTCAAAATTATTTTTCAAAAAGTAAAATAAAATAAAAAATAAAAAAGTAAATAAAATCAAAGATTTTATTAAATACGTACTTCCTCAGTGTCTTTGTTTACAGTTCAGCTGTTGTTTGTTTACATTTTACATATTAAACATATAACACATATTTGAAATTTTGGTTATTTTCCTTGTGGGAAATTTATTTTTAATGGTTGCATTAGACATTTTTCGCCTTAAATGAGCTGATTTGTTGATAATGAGCTCATTTGAATTAAAGATTTTTGTGTGGTGAATCATCCTTATTAGTAGTTATAATGAGCAAAACTGCCTAAATGAAACAGTGTGAATGTGCTATTAGCGGTATTCACTCTTTAGAGCAATGTCCAGTGCTACAGAATTATTGTGAATCAATTAAACAAATTCAGAATCCCACCTACTTATAATAATTAATAAAGTTAAGTTGCGACTTGTATGAAACAGCTGTTTTTGTTTAAATTGACCTTACTTACATATAAGTCATATGTAATCATAACATCATCGCTAAAATAGAAATATTATTTCACTTTTAAACTCCTATGATATAAAATATCAAACCTTTTCTATGTATTTCACAGCTCTCATCAATTAAAAGAAAAGCTAGTTATAAAACACCAAAAAATAAGAACCAAAAAATAAGAACACCAAAATATATTTGCCAACACTGCACATTTGACACATTCGGTTTTCAGTGCTGACCATACCTTATTTCAAGTTCTGGTGACATTATTAGAAAATTGTAAGTATATAACATAATTATTGTACTCAGTGACTATTTCGAAACGGAGTGATGTTGTTATGATATTAAACATAAATTTGTTTTACATATTATAGAAAAAAGCCTGAATACAGTGTTCCAAACAAGAAGCTTGAAGTAAATACTTACTATTACTTCAGTACGAGTTACATACATCAAAAACAGAAATAAATTCTTGAGTGTAAGTACAGCAGAATAAATTTATTTTATTATATAAATTAATAAAATATATTATTGACATCATGTAACAATATTTGAATTGCATATTTTTGGCGCTTTTGTTGGATATTTATATATAAAACGTGATAGTCTGGTCACAACTTCAAAACAAAACGCGTGGTCTTATTAAATCTTAACAAATATAATTATATATGCATAATGATATTAACATTGTGAGAGGTTTTAACTTCAACACTCCCCCTCAATGTTTATAACATAAAATAATATTCTTCATTTTACTTGAACACAAAATATTATTTTATAATATGTACATATTTTGAACAATTCAATAATTTTTAATGATATCATGTGTTACATATATTCATCATTTTAAACCAAGAACCATAGTTAATACACAATGATTAGTTTTTTGTAGGTTCTTGGTAACAATGTCCGCTAGCATTATATTCGTTGGATAGTATTTTAAATCAATTTCTATATGCCTTACGAACAAAGTGATACTTTATACCTTAATGAGCGCATAAAATACATGATTTTTGATTGAATTGATAGCACTCATTTTGTTAATATTTATAATAATTCCACGGCCCAAAGTTTTCTTAAATATATAGCCTATTTTGCTGCAGCGGAAAGCGTAGTCTGTTTTTAGCTCTACTAACTAAATACACTTCCAGCCAAGATAAACGAATAGCCTGTATAGGATTTTTGATCAGTTGCGTTGCCTCCCCATCTGCATCTGTATACTCTTCAATTGTTGCACCATTCTTATTGTAATGCAGTTTCATCTTGATAGTTTTGCTAAGGTTATGTGTGTGTGCTCAAAAGGAGGATCACAATTTCTCTGGGCTAGTTTACATACTGAGTGCAGCAATATACATCAGTGATTCAATCAATGACTGATACTCAGTAATGTGAACTTTATTACAACTTGTATTTATGCAGTGTATCTGAAAGTTTGGTTCAATATGGGTGGAAACTAGGCGACAGACACTTATACGAGACTTCTTTAAGAACTACAGAAATTGGTTTTGACTTATAGTCAAGGAACCTTTCTGAAAATTTCACCATAAAATTCCCTGTTTGAACTTGCCTGGTACTTAATGGGTTAAAATAAGACCTTTTCAAAAATTTACCCATAAAATTCCAAGTTTGAACTTACTTGGTACTTAATGGGTTAAGTTATTTATAATAATAGTATAATTTTTTAGTATAATTTTTATAATATAATATTAGTATAATTAATAACTAATTTATACCGAAAACAACAAAGAGAATATTTTTTATGCTAAAAATATTAGATTGCGGAATAAAGTGAGGAATCCCTGGCGACAATTTAGACGAAAATAAGACCCCAATGATAATCGGTGTAGTGAATAGATATTAATTAGAATATTATTTTCTAAAGTGTTTTTGAATGGCAAAGAAAGAATGGACAAACACAAAAATTTATTTAATTTTATTAAAACTTGGCTGACCATACAACGCTGTTTCGAGTATTGCCAAGTACTCATCATCACTATTTTCTATTATTTTTAATAATGCAATTTTTTACAATAATTTTTAAATTTCATACTGTGGCTTTTCGCAATTTTATTTGCTAATATATCTACGCTGTTCAACATTTAACTTCTTTATCCATATCAGTTTTTTGAAACGAAGTTCTAGACGCGAAGCAAGAAAAATATCAAATGGAAGTACGGTATCTGTATCTTATTTTTATCCTTTTACTGTTTCGCTCGCCATGTAAAGTTCAAAACAAACTAAGTAAACAATTTCACGAATTAAACTTTTTATCCACTTTAGAAATTAAATCAAGCTTGTAACTTTCAGACCCACAGCTAAAGTAAGTCTCAGCGTAATAAAAGAAAAAATATATGCGCCAGTTACAATCCCTAAAAAATGGGGAAAACGACAGGAAATAAGTGAAGAAGTAGTGGAGGAAAAATTACTTCAATTACTCGAAGTTGTTTAAAGCAAAAGTACTCAGCAGAGCGAAAAATTAATTTTTGTACTTCATTATTTTATCGAATATTTATTTTTTCATTTTAATTAAATCATAACTTTTCATTCTTTTTGAGTTAAATACCATTTAAAATTACAGTGGTTGAAAGTGGGCAGATAATTTTAAATGACCTCAGCTATGATGGTACTTAAGTCATTGTATTGGATTAAATTGCAGTGACGAAGAAGAAATTTTAAATATGTTATTTTTATACCAAAAAGTAGTTTTTGTTTTTGTAGTACAAATCCTTCTTACTTCTTACGGAACAGCTATTCGGCCCATAAATATTTTGCTGAAGTTATTAACATTCATTTTTTTTTTTTAAACCAATTGCATATAAAAAATATTTTTAAGGATAAAAATTGAGTACATACATTGAGCAACTTTCACTTGTTTATATCAAAGAAAAGATTTTATAAACAAATATAAAATTTGCATGGACCTTTCTAAAGAATATGTTCTTCCTTTCTTCTTTGTGAAAAAGGATAAAAGTGAATTAACAACTTAAATACTCACATATCAATATCTTTAATTGTGTTTTCCAAGATGTAATATATAATATATTGCTTGGCATTAGATATCTTGACTGTAAAACACTTCAATATTATTCCTTTACATTAATTAAACTCATAAAATTTTTCTTAAGCCTAATTAAGTTTTAAGGTAATCATTTTTCTAATTACCTTAATGAATCGTAGTATGGTTCTGTGAGGTCCAATACATAATTTAATAATATCATGCATTCATTTCTTATAAACTGAATGCTAAATATAAATAAAGTGAGTGAGTTATATCAAGTGCAATAAATTTTAAATAAGTAGAACCTTACATCATTGAATTAAGATGATATTAATACTTTTTATTAAGCTTAACTATATTCGAAACATTGTCAGAAAATTTTAAAAATTTTATATCTTCTAATGTATGAATAGTTTCTCTGTTAAAAAAAATAATAATGAAACCGAAGTAACCATTATCAAAAAATATCATATAACAAACATTTCTAGAGAGCCGTGTAGCGTTGAAAATTACCACTAAAATGATGGATATGGATTATATACACCCAACGTCCAAAGGTGTTACCACTTCTGTCGCTTACAAAGAAGCCATTACGATTGCAATAATAAAACTTGTTTCAACTTTTATATTTTTCAACCTTTATATTTTAATTCAAGTATAAAAAAAACAACAATCAAATACTAAAAAAGAAAAAATTAGAAAAAATTATTGTCGTCCAATGACGTTGAACCGTAAAAGCAAAAACTATGATTAAGCTATATTCTATAGTTGTATAATCACACTAACTGTCTATCTAGAATGTCTACAGTGAACATCAGACATCATTTAACATATGAATAACTGTTCTCAAAACGGTACTAAATCACTTTTCTACAGGCTTCAAGTTACAGGTAAATATTGTCACAAATAGTTTAAGTGCGATGATCTGTTAGAAGCAGAGACCATAAAAGTTATTAGAGACCATAAGTACTATTTTAGTACTCAAAAAATAATAATAAAATTTAATTAAAAATTAAATATGTGTACTATTAATAGGTTCTGCATCCGTTAAGGATGATTAAATCCGTTAGTATATAAATCTATTATTAAGTAGCAATGTACTCCAATATGTATTTTTTGTGGCATGTTGGCGGATTAAGCACAATAAGACAACCGATTATGTTTATAGTAGACGCAGATAAAACCTCTTTGGTAACTATACTCAACAGTATGGTATGATGAGTGTTATTACGACAACTGGTTGTCTTCATGTTCGAAAAGTCAATAATTTGATTAGAAACAAGTTAAAAGAGGTACAAGAACAAACGACTTTGTAAAATTCAAAAAGATCACTACTGTCTATATCGTTTTTGTGAGAAAATTGTCATACTAACCTCCTGAATCCATGATGATGTACTGTGAACAATAAATACTTACTTCACCATTTTATTAAATGTCTTCAATTTTCTATTTTAAAAATTTTGAAGAATAATTTATAATTATGTTCATATCATTTTAAGCTTAAAAAGCCTTTTATTTGAAAAAAACTAAATCACATAATTTAAAAATTTATTAAGTTCAAGTGATAGAGGAATCAAGGAAGAGTCAAACAATATAAAAGCATTTGTCTTGATAGCTATAATACTACAAATGCTCCACTGGCTCCTACTTCTTAGCTAAAAATTGTTAGCAATTGGTATCAACTCATTTAGGTACCATTTTGCAATAAATTCATATAAAATTTGTAATCATGTAATATCTCCAAGCACACTAAATTGTTCTGTAAAGTTTTTATTTATTGACAATAATAGCGCAATTTAATTGGATTAAGAAATGATCAAAGAGTCACGTGGTATTCTACGAGTCTACGACGATTATCGTATACGAATGAACAACGAGGTGTATGAGCTTTATCATAACATCGATATAATTTAGTGAATTAACATCCAGCAGTTTCACTGACTTGATCATGTCATGAGAATGGCTGAAGATACTCCAGCAAAAAAGAAACGGAAGCAGTAGTTGAAGAAAGAAGACGTAGAGGTAGCTAACTGGACTTGATGTACGAGACTGGAGAGATATGCTGCGTCAGACCGAAACCTGGTAGCGGGTTGTTGTGCCCACACAAGAAAGTAAGTAAAAGAATCCCGAACAACAACAACAACGAAAAGCAATTTAAAATTGGACAAAAAGAAATAATGTTTGTTTTATTATTTTAATATGTATTGTTTCACAAAAAAAAATGTAATTATAACACAGTTTTTGAAATATAATTCAGACATAATAATTTACAAATAATATATAAATAAGTTCTCCTTTCAAGTCAAGATTTTATGGAGTGATCTAGAACAGCATTTTTCGATCTCCAAACAATATTCTTGTGATAAATCTATTTTTATAAATCTATATGTTTAACTTCATTTTTCATCGGAAATACCCTGATGCGTAGAGTTTTAGCCTGGAACCGTTAAAGAGTTTTCATGTTGGATGTTGAGGGTGCGCCCAATAGTTGGCTACTATAAGTCCATACTGCTTTCATCACTCTCTTATATAAAATAGTTTATTTTGTAAGGATACTGAAGCTCTTAGGTCTTGAGTCCTAAGGGATTGTCTTTTGTTAAAAACTTGCGTTACCTGTATGAAACGTCTATCTAAATTCAGGCTCAAGTATTTAGTGCTATTTGATTGAGAAATTTTTGTACTGTTTATATACAAGTGTTTCTTCTCATAGTGAATGCGACATTGGGTTATTTGCTCTATTGTTTCAACCATTTTGATATTTGATCAAAGCCAAATTCACGTTAGAAAATGACTTCAATGGGATTACTTGTAGTCATGATTCTTGTTGCTTCGTCTGCAAGTGTATCTGTTAGAATTTCTACCGTCCTCGATAAGTCATGAGTAAAAAGTAAGTAAAAGATGAAACCAAGTGAGCTGCTCTGCGAGAGTCCAACTTTAATGGCATATAATGAATACATTTCAATTTCGTTTTTTTATTGTTCTAAAATCCTTTTACTAACACAAATTGCAACAAGGAATTAAATTGATGTAAGTTTAGGAATAAACCTTATGACGGAGTCACAACTCTAAAGTACGATAGAAGTACGATAGAAATTAAACTATAAAGCAAAACAAAAAAAAAAACAATGAAACTTAAACTTTAGTTCTTAAAATAAGTGAAATAAGAAAAAATATTTCAAATTTTATACTCGCAAATGAACCCAAAACTTTATTCCTGACAGACTTTGAACGAAAAACTGCTTAACATTGTGACCAGACAAAATTTTTTTATTCTTTTATTTTATATTAAATAAACTAAAAAATGTATAAAAACAGTTTAAAGTAAATATATTCAATCGAATTTTTATCTAACTCCATTTTTTTGGTACTAATTTTTTCTTTTCAAAAGCGGAAACACCTATATACTAACATAAAGGAGTTATGGTGACAAAGCAAGGATGCCAACATAAACTTCCTTTAGCATAATTTTTGGTGTTGTCATCAATTCAATGGAAGTAGCATAAAAATACTGAATATAAATATATTTGGTGTATATAAATTTGTTTGGAGATTCCCACTATGAAGAGATGACTCGTTTACGTGGAAAGTAAAAAAAGTCAGAAAAAAAATTTTTTTTTTTTATTTTTTATATTATTATTTCTGTTTAGAAGGACTCGAATAGCAAAGAATAGACAAGAACAAAAAAATTTAGTTAATTTATTAAAATTTGGTTGACCCTACAACGCTGTTTCGAGTATTACCAAGCACTTATCTGACCCATATAGCTTCTTTAACTAATTCGTCCGCAATTTACCTGTCATTAGGTTCACGTTGTGTACAGATATTAAAATTTCACTTAATTTCTAGCTGTAAGTTTACTTTAGATATTGACTGTCTCCTAAATCAGCGCAGTACTTGATCCTAACAAATATCAAATATAACCTATATCTCTAATGACTGCTTGTCTGTCTGACATGGGGATTAACCATTGTCTTACATTTTCTGATTTTTTGATTTTTTGAGGCCTTCGGCTTCAATTACTAAAGTTATTGTACCTGGACTGATAGATATTCGATTGTCGTACTTGTAGATTCCCGAGTCCGAGCCATATTCTGTTCTATATACCAGACCACTGTTATTGTTATGAAAAAAATTACGAACAAATTGGGCCACAAATTTCTTTATAATTATCGCTAATATGATGGCATAAATATCATTGGATGAAAAGAATTCAACAAAGGGTATTAGTACTGGAAAAATAAAACATAACATAGTTAAAGATACTATTTTTATTTTTTAATTTTTCTGCATTGTGAAAATCATTGAAGAATATTGAAAAATTTCTTAATCATTACTTGTTTTATTGTTTTGAAAACAATATACGAATTTGAACTTTCAACACTTTCCTCGTCTCATGTATACATACACACACACTCACACCGTTGCACGCATGTCAAAAGTTTTCAATCAAGCGCTATGCACATAGGAGAAATGCCAATTGCAAAATATTGCAATTTTTGGATAATTGATTTTGTTGCAAGTGCTCGAGTCGTTTGTTGTTGATAACGAATACGAAAACGGGAACGATGATGATGATGATAATGACGATAATGTCGATGAAACTGCGAGCGATCTCAATGATAACATGGCTGGAACACATATTGTCTTTCAATGCAGTTGCAGCTGTTGCAAGATTGGCAAGAGTTGCAACGATTGTATGCGGTGCTTTTGTGCTTGTGGGCGCTGCATGTGCCGCACGTACTGGTTTGAGTGATGCTTGTGTAAACAATACTGTCCAACGTGCAACTTGATGCCTTTGTGCTTTGCACAGCTTTATTTTAATGATTTGTACGAGCATCGCCCCATCGTAGAGGGACCCCTAGTTTCCATACATTGCATAGCTAGCTGCATGTACCAAGGCGTTTGTTTGCTTACTTGCTAAAAAGCTGTTGATGATGTTTGAAGATGCATGCATGCATGCATGCGTACGTGCGTGCGGCGTTTATTGTGGATACAAGAGCCCGACAGCTTGGTTCCAATTGCCATTTTCCTCATACCGCTCGTCGTTCACTAAATGTGTTGAAATTATCAAAATGATTGAATTTAGCAACGTGCAATTAAGCTGATTTAAATTTGCCCCTTCTCCTCAAACAAGTTTCCAATGCACGTCTTCATATGCGCCGGGCAAGTATTTTTGCCTGAATTCTAGGGAAAAGGAAGTTCTGATGTAAGAACAAAACTGTTATGTACATTTGCACATTTTAATTTGTGTTTCCTTTTACGCAGGAGCAATATTTCCAGTAAAACTGACCACAAATTACTTGATTAATTCAAATTAATTTACTTATTTCTTTTAATTCATCACAAATAATCACAATAATGAAATTTCAACATATTGAACATATTGATACTTTCACAAATAACATTTTTACCACATACATTGTGACCGAAAAGTTTCGGAAATTTTAAATAAAACGCAAAATTCTTAATCTTCATCAATATTTATTTTATCTCCTTCAAAATATGCTCCATTAGAAGCGATACACAAATGCCAACGTTTCTTCCAATCATCAAAAAATTTTTTATAGGCGATTTCCGGTATGGCTTTGAGTTCCCTCTGCGAATTCTGTTTTACGTCTTCTATGGATTCAAAACGCGTTCCTCTGAGTGGTAATTTGAGGTTGGGAAACAGGAAAAAGTCACACGGTGCAAGATCAGGTGAATACGGTGGCTGTTCGATGGTATTTATTGAATGTTTGGCCTTAAAATCGTTGATAATGTTGAACAAATTGAGGTGAATCGGAACAAGCCGGGCGTTGACACGTCGCATACACAAATTGTCCACCAAAATCAAACGAGCCATCTCACGACCGATGCCTAGCTCTCGTGCTATCTCTCTAACACTCACATGAGGATTTTTGAACACGATTTCCTTTGCCTTTTCAATGTTTTCGTCGGTGGTAGAGGTCGAAGGTCGTCCAGAACGCGGCATGTCTTCGACGGTCGTACGACAGTCCTGAAAGGCTTTGTACCACTCATAAACTTGAGTTTTCGATAAAACTGATTCCCCATAAGCCTTTTGTAGCATTCGCAACGATTCTGCACACGAAATTTCGTTCGAAAAACAAAATTTGATGCAAACTCTTTGTTCAATATTTTTTTCCATTGTTTTTTTCGCAACGCACTACTGAGGTGAACTGGTTTCAACAGCTGCCGTAAACGAACTGGTCTGACAGATTCGCGCTCATTTTTGGCATAGTATAAGGACAGTGCTGCCAAACTACATAAACTTAAAATATCGAAAAATATACAGCGCGCGAATTTTAAATGAGAATTTCCGAAAACTTTTCGGTCACAATGTAAACGAAGAAGTTAGAAATGAAGTTCATACAACCGTCCAGGATATGCATATCCATTTCGAAACGTTGGACACTACTTTTTGTAGTCTGATTACCTTTTTAATAGATCATTCAGCAAGAAAAATGAGGTCAACGTAATTAAGCAAAAAGCAATCGGAACATTTATCATAAATTATATAGCCAGTGTTTGGACACCAATTGGAAAAATCTTTAAATTACTATTGAAAAGAAATTGAGAGTAATCGCCAATACGTCAATTGTGGAGCCACTATTTGGATACAAATAGAAACAGTTTAAATTACCAAATAAAATGAATCAAGAATAATCGTCAATCAATCAAGTGTACAGTCACTAATTAGATGTCAATTGAAGAAATATCACCAATGCCACGACAAATTAAAATAACCGTGAATATGCCATTCATATGACAGAGGAAGAATAATTTCTAACAGTAACATAGTCAGCAATAGGCTAAATAATATTAATTCTGCAGTCTATAACTGCATCATGCAAAAAACACCTTCTTTTACAGTGAGACATATTGATTTGTAGTACGTTAAAAGCCCAAAAGAAATTGGAACATAGACTCGTATTTGAAGAAACACGCAGTTAACTAAGGCTTAGAGACACACTCATCTTTAACAAGCGGTTGTGAACATTTTCTTCTCAACTGCACTAGAACCTCAATCTAGAGTCTAATGTTAAGCCCTTTCTGAGTAAATGCATCTGGGCAGTTTCACTTTTTGATAGTTGGGGGGTTCCTGCAGAGTCCCACCCACCACACTGACAAATTTGTGCAATTAAGAACTTATTGCTCCACGAAGCTGGAGTCATAACATACATAAATATTTTACTGCAGTCAGATGACAGATTCTCTGACTAAAACAGATTCTTCGTCTACAACGAAGTAAACTTTTTAAGTGGATATATGTTTTTTATTTAGTTCAGAAAATTTGTTAAGGATATAAAGTGATTAATCGCTGAACTACCAAAAAGAAGCACTAGTTGCCTGGCCCAACGGTTCTATTAACAATATTATAGTCGCTTATGGATCTATGTATTAGTTTGAAAAAGTTTTTAGAAAAAAGTGTAGATAAATTTAAAAAAACAATAATATATATATATATACTTTGATTATATTATTGCATAACAAGTGGTAAAATATATTAGCTAGTAAAAGGATTATCACACCATCGAGGTCTGCGCCCGTATCAACATTAACAAATGGTTGAAAGACGCTTGAATCTGTATTTACTCAGATAGTCAAGCAGTAATCAAAGCACAATCCTCCTGTAAGTTTCTAGTAGACTGCTATGATATGCTACAGTAGCTGGCAAGCAAAAACAAAGTGACGCTTTGCTGGGTGCCTGGTCACACAGGAATCAATGTTAATAAGTCTGCGGACAGTCTAGCGAGGGCAGAATCTGCTACTCAAATCTGTGGACCGAAATCTTATTGTGGATTATGTTGGTCTAGGTCTCTAATTGATAAATGGTTTTCAACCGAGAGAAGTCGCTACTGGCGCAACAGTCGAGGTAACTGTCAGGCTAAAGAACTGGCTCATTCCTACAGTTACGGTAAGATAGCCATCTTCAGCAGAAGTGAGTTGAGGTGACTGGTGGGTTATTGAACGGGTCACCATGGACTGCGTTATCTCGTTAATAAAGTAAGATCCGATGAGATAGATGATCGACTCTGCTTAAAAGCAGACGAGACTTCCAGTTACATTCTCTGTGACTGCCCAGCATTGATTTGAGCCAGGAGGAGTTCACTGGGTCGAGAACTGCTCTTTCTTTTTGACATTAGGAGGTCCTCAACGGATGACATTCTGGCCTTCATTCGAAAGGCTTATCTTTATTATCTTGATGATTATCTTGATGAAGGATTATCTTGATGAAGGATTATCTTGATGAAGTCTAAAAATTTCTTTTCTCTGAATCATGAGGGCAGGGCAAATATTTAAATAGTGAGTAATAGTGTCAGTATCTGAGTTGCGTAAGGGACAATTTGGGTGACATTATGAAAGTTAAATCATACAAATGCTCATTATGTTTACACTTGTAATTACTGATCATTATCATAGTTTGGGGTCATTTTTGTATAAAAAAACGACTTTTATTGCTGCACTTTTGCCAAGTTAATTCCGATAGTGTAGAAGTACTGCTAATCATAAAAATTTAAAAATAATTTTAATAGTTTATTAAAATTATTACATTTCATCAACGGTAATATATTTTTAATTAATTTCCTAATGATAATAATTTTATATAATTTATTTGTGGCATAATGTAGGTTAAACATTGTAGTCGATTTTTTTAAATTATTTTTAAAAACTGAAATATTAAAACTGTTTCAATTTATGCAATGCAAAACTGTGGTTTGTTTTGAGAGATAAAATGAAATATTCTTTGCAATAAATTTTCTAAATTATTTGTTTGCAACCGCATAGAAACCTTTTTAGTCTCACAAAAGTGAAATTATTTCTTATCACTTTAAAGTATGCGTTCCTTTTTATAACAAAGGAAGAAATATGGGGAAAAATATAAATGGAATTTTATAGCAGTACAGACCGAATTCTAATACACTACACAAATTTCATTCCTTTCCAGCACTTCCATTGCTTTAACTAGACAAAGAAATTTTTTTATATACATATTTAACATTACTATTGCATGTTTATTTACTAGGAACTATTTGTTTATAGAATCCACAATTCTTATTTTAAACTTTTTCTATTTCCTTATGATATATCTTATGATATAGCGTTATATACCTCACTGGACTACCCCTCGGTAGTTTCTGTATATTTTTTGTGGTTACCTTTTCTTTCGTTTAATTTCAAACGAGTTTTCTATACTATACGAGGGTCAGTATTTATATTTTCAGCTTTGGCAACACTGATTGCTACCAGGTGCCATCTGACTTATCCATACGGAAGTTTGACATTATTAAACATAACCTACTTTAGACTTTTTGTTAAAGAAAAAACCTTATTTGTGATATTTGCAGTGATTATTTAGAGTATAAATTGAGTGTTCGTGTAAAAATGGATAATAACGCAACAAAAATTTTCATGCGATGATTTATTATGACTTTCGACGTAAATTATGAAGACAAGAGTGCATCGATCTACTTACTTTGATCACCACATTTGGTGATGAAGCTCCATCCTTTGCCACTGTGAAATGCTGCTACAATGAATTAATTCGGGGCCACAGTTTGCTCATTGACCAAATTTGGAAATTCGTGAAGGTCGTTCAAAACCAGTTATATCAGAAAACATTGATGCTGTGCAAAAAATGATACTCATAGTGCAAGATCGCATACATAAAATATTGCACGATCATTAGGCCGTGAGAAAGGATTGTTCTTGTTGGATCCCATTTCCCATAATTTGACAAAATCTCGAAAAGATGCTCATATTGACATAAATATTTAAGAAGTACAATGGCAGTGCTTCAAAAGATGAATACGAGTATTGGATTTTAACAGGTGATCAATAAGGGATATATGCGTATGGGTGTTTCAAGGTGAACCAAATCCAACAAAACTTGTTCGCGCTCGAAATACTTCGAAACAGCTTGTTTTTAAGAGAAAACTGGTATAAGCCAACTATACCATTATAGGAACACAAAACGGTCAATTCCTATTGGTAAACAACCGTTTATTTACATGAACGTCAATTCTCCATCAAAGCAATGCGAGCGCATCTAACAGCCGACTATTTGAACATTCAAATAGTCATCTATCGAATTGATGGGTCATCCGCAGTACAGTCCTGAGATGGCACCCAATGACTTCTTATTGTTTCTGAATGTCAAGAATAAATTGCGTGGACAACGATTTTTGTCGGCGGAAGCAATCGATCGATCATTATTCATTTATTATATTGTAACATATCAATTTTGTTTCTTCTTCTATTTTGAACTGGTTCCATCTGATTTGTCTGTTCAGAACTCGTATAATTAGGCACTCATAGTTAAATTCTCATTATATATATAATATATATTCATATTTAATATCTATTTGTTTACTAGTATTATATTAATAAAACGGAATACATATGCCCAAAAAGTTAATTTTGTTATATTCTTAATATTTTTTTTTATTTAATCTTAAGAATTTCAAACAATTTCTCAGTTAATAAACAAACCTTGGTGCTACTTTAAGGTGTCTTCCACTGTGGAGTGTAAGAGAAATATAAATTATTTCTCTTATCAATTTAAAAAGCTTAATTTGTTGGCAACAATAAAAAAACACACATCAACCTGGTTTCATAAAAAAAATGTCTTAAAATATCTTAATAGTTTTCTTGAAAGCAATTATTTTGATAGAATGTTTCCTTTTAAGAGGGAAGAAAATATTTTTTTTTTAAATGAAGGACGCGACTTGCTGTCGCTGCTCTATTCAAACTTATCAACCATCAACCACCATTTTTAAAAGTTGTAAGGCTATGGCAAGGACATTAATGCCTTTCAGTAATGTATTGCGGCTTGTAAATGGTTTTCACAAAAGCCAGTAACTAATGACCAGCAAATGAGATACATTATTATAAAAGTACACATATGTAAAATTATAAAGTAAATATATTTTAATTTGTGTTGATAGTACAACACGATATAGTTATATACATTAGTATATATGGACACACAAATGTATACATATCCTTTGAGTTGTTTAAAGAATTTCATCATTTAAGTATATTCAGATGATTTCATGAAAATAATGGTTGTCTGCAAATATATTTTATAATTTCGTGAACATAAAATCAACATTTCAAAAGTATAGTGCATAGATAATTTCAGAGTAAATTAGGTTTTTTTTATAAACAACGAGAACAGCAAATACTTTTTTGACTAAACCATTTTATCTTATTTAAAATAATCTTCTCTTGATTTAATACAGCGATTTGTATAGTCAAAACACATATCAACTAAAAACAAATGTGTTTATGATATGTTTACCATATTCCCTACCTTAACTCAGTTATTAATTAAACCTATTTAAAACCACAGAAATCCAGCAGAATGTAAGCACATAATAAGAATGCCCTGCGCTAATGCACATACGAAATTGGCTCCTAGGAATGTATATTCTTACGGAAGAGGCAATAAAACTCTGTAAAGTAGGTTCTATACTACTTTTTATTGACGCAACAGGGCTTAAAGACCTACTCTATGCCCAGAAGGGGCTTATCTCTAACAATAATAAATAAATAAGAATATAATTAGCTGGATTAGGATTTAATATGAGCAAAAGTTTTTATAAATCTGTCTCAAATAAATTTAAAAATGACGTCATATATATTTAAGATGATACTATAACTCTTTCCATCCAATTAAGAAATGAATCCGTATATTGCTTCAGTGAATTAATTTAATATCCATGTAGTGTTCAAGTGCTTGCTAACAATTACATCTAAGTTTATGATTTGAGTACTCGTTAGTGGTTTTATGAGAACGATTTAATATAAAAAACAATATAAAATATATATATATAAAACAATATATACGAAACAATATAAAATATTCTTTGTCATTTATCAGGATTTCAGTGTAAGTATTTTGAAGGGCTTCTGCTTCTACAAAATGCTTTCCTTAAATCGGAAAAAGTGCTTTCCATTTATGAAAGAAAAAGTGGTGAATACGAAGAGCGATTGATCTTATCTACATATGTAATTATCAATATATGGTCTTACTGCAAATATCTATCCAAAGGAAGTTTCGTTAACTTTTACACATATTTCAGTTACTAATTTTTTGTGCTAGATATTTCACAATACTGTTGTGAAGTGTTGATTATTAACTGTAAAGAGAACTACTATTATATAAAAGATAGTCGAGCTATCTAAATTATTGGATGCAAATCTCATTTTTATATTTATAGTAAATAAAGTTTTTTAATTTCTCTAATATGCTTGCATTATCTTAACATATTCGACATAGTTATGGATATATAATTTTGACATTGGAAGGAAGCTATCTTTGCCTCTATTTGATTTTATTATTTTAAACTTATCTTGAAAATATTAAGTGATTGGGCTGAAATCGATTCTCCGAAACCGGCTCTATTATGGCTGCAGAAATTCCATTATAAGAACTTCTTCTACTACTATGCCGTTGTTCAGATCATGATAAAGTATCTTATTATGAATATACAAACGGACATTTATCATTTAATGAATTTTTGATTAGATCTTTGTATTATCGCAATATTAAATTTGACTCCTGCGTCCCATAATTGAATACCTTAGAACCAATATGGTTTTAGAATTGGTTTAAAATTAAGAAATTTGTTTTAAAGGGTGATTCTAGAATATATGTTCACTTATCATTGGATTTTTGTGAGCTTAAGGCTGTTGTTTTATTTTGGTTACGGTATTGCAGACGCGTTAGTTGCTATTCTAACTATATGCTAGTATTCTAAGTTATTAAGCGCTGCCATTTGCAGGTAGCAGATCTTTCTGGTCGTATTTCCTATTTTATCTAAATATTAACATAATTTTGTTTAAACTTACTTTTTATAAACTTGTACTAATATTTGTTTTTAACACTTCTATTTAATTTCATCTTGTTGGATGGCAGGTTAGATTTCACATTCTATATAATATCTTTTTAAGCATATACTTTAAATAGCTGTTACAAAATCATATCCTTAGCAAGTGGTTAATGCTACTATCTAATTAAATCAATTTCCTATGTTTATTATGTTAAATTTTTCTCACCATTTCCATCTAAAATTGTTTATTGTACTTTCGTCTTTCTGGGAAAAGGTATACATATAATCATTGACTGTGTAAAACCTTTACAAGCTGTCACTGTTTTAATATCAAAGAATCCATATTCTGCAAACTCTCCAACTTGCACATTTGGGGTCTGATGAGGTTATTTTTATTGGCACGAGCATTGTCGGTGTCAATGAATGTTGCAGAGATATCTGATGTGGCTGAATTTGTGTTTTCTAATTCGTATTTCTGCCACATCTCGTTTACTATTTTCTTTCCTGTACAGTATTTCGTGTGATGTTACTCGTATTCACTAAATAGGCTTCTCCTACACATACCAGCTCACAACACACGTATCAGAGCTTATCTTTATACATATAAATGTATTTATCATTTCTTGAACTGTTTCGAATATAGGCTGAAAATACGTAGAGGAGCAGATACATTGGTGCAAAAGTGAAGCTGAAATAATTTCAATTGAGTGATTTATCTAAACACTAATTCCCAATGAATTTCAATGATGAGAAAATAAATGTTCACAGCATATTTCAGGCTCATATTATTCTTTTTCTATTCTGTTCTGATTGTGTTTTCTTCGTTTTCTTCCTTTCGAGATTTGCACTTCAGTTCAATTGAATTTGTGGCATTTCAGTTATCGACGCGCCGACATGAATTTCATGAATTTTTGCATTGACGCGTTATGCTACGCAAGAACACACGTGTTCGTACATGTCAAAACGTGTGCCTGCCTGCAATTGTATCGTCTCCTAACTTTACATATTAATATTATGTAAATATTATTTTAATGAAATTAAATGAAAATATTCACTAGGGATACTTTAACAGAAATATTGTTACTGATAGTCGCTGTCATTGATAATTGCACTCGTAGTTGCCTACTATTTACTAAACTTCATATCTGTGAAAACATCCAGATAGAAAATTTCAACTTTCAATTTCAAAGCTTTATCGACTTCTTAAAAAGTTTATTAAATTTTTGTTGTAAAGTAATTGATTGGTTGGTTGGTTGGTTGCAGTGGCAGTAGCAGATCATTAGATAACTCCCATGTACCTCAATTATCGATTTTTCGCCGTTTTGCTACCACATTACTCGCAAGAATCCTAGTGTAGAAGAGTATTGACTAAATCCATTCCGCCGAATTTAGGTAATTTAATAGGTCTTTCGTCTTCACCGATGAACAATCTGATAAACTATCAAGAAAGTATATTCCTAAGAACCTATATCTTCTGGACGCCAAAGCCGGGCATGCACAGAGAAAATGTATTATGGCATCTTTCTCCTGCGAGTTTTCTTGAAAAATATGCATCAAAAAATCCAAGCTTTTCGATAGAGAAACTATATACATATATATAAGGAATGCATAAGCAAAGAATAAATACAAGACCAGAAAAAGTAACTACGACCACAACTCTGTAACTGCCCACCGCGTTCAGACAGTGAATGTAGTTGCTCGGTGTTACAAGATGGTATTTTTAATTCATCCCAGACTTTGCTATGATTTTCCATCCTATTACAATCATTCTAAAACAGCAAATACTGGAAATAGCACGAAAGGCTTCTGGGGTGATCAAAAAACGTTGATAGAGGCTCTTATACTAATATGTCTGGACTTCGTCAAACTATTTTTTCAACAGGCAGATGCCAGCAACAAAGAAAAGCGCGTGGTGCTAACTAAAGTCATCGAGAAGGTAAAGTATCAAAAAAAAATACTTTATCAAGAATCACAAAGGACGCATAGCTAGATAGCTTTAGCATTATAGCTACATCAATGCGATGTTTTATATCTCAGAAGCAAATCAAGCGTCGTTGCTGAAGCATTTTCTCTGGAGCCAATGAAAGAATTTAATGAGCAAATATGTAAAAATTACCAACAAAAATATGATCAAGCAGTTTTTTTCGAATTAATACTGACCTGGTATGAGAAGAGATATCGCTAACTATGCAAAAAATTATCAGTTTTGCAAGAAATACACACCCAATCAGACAAAAATGGTTGTAATAAAGTAACCACAACTCACCTAGTGGTTGTTGTTTAAGTGAGTGAGAGTATTATATACTGACTCACTAAAACAGCATCCACTAGCAACTAATTAGTACTAGCACTAAGCAAATATTTAACCGCAATGTCCCGTACAAAGTGTCAAAGTTCATGTCTCCCGTAATAGTCAAACGTGAACCAATGCGAGGGGGACAATGAATCATAGCCTATATCTCTTATCTTAGGGTAAACATTAAAAAATTAAGATAAAAAAATTTATTGAATATTTTAAACAAAAATTAGGAAAAACATATTATAAGCGAATACACAATTTTTATTGGCAAAAAATTTTCTAATAAAATAAAACTTTTCTTTATAATTTCAGTAAAAAGTAAGAAACCAAACAAAACATAATGGATCAACAACAGAAATTTGAAGCCACCGTAGCGAAATTCCGCGAAAGCTTGGAAAAAGTGAATAAGGAAAGATCTAAAGCAAAAGTTTTAACTGATGGTTGGCAGCCTACAAAGCAGAAGAACAATCGACATCAGATAGTTTACGAACCTCGTCCTCCGTTAAAAGGGCAAATGAAGAAGAAGATGCCAAATTCAAATGACAAACTATCTGTTGCGCAAAAGCGCATTCTTCAAGACAGAAGATTAAAGGCCAGGACTGTGCAGAAGAAACCAAAAATTTTACCTGAGGACAGAGTAAAGGAGAAACAACTGAAACAAGCTTCAGCAGTCCCGCCTCAATCAAACTAGCTACCAAATGGCGTTTCATTTCTAATGTGCTACCAATTTCATAAAAATCGTCACAAACTTTAATATGCATCCAGTGTATGCAAAAAATCAACAACTCCACCGTCCAAGTAGCTCCACGCACATGTAGAAAATAAGGATTAGTCGTTAAGGTACGGTAAAACGCTGAAGGAAGAAATATGTCAACAAACCCTGAAAAATAGAAAAAACAAAGAGACTAAAATTTCTAACGAAATTTTGTCACAAATAATTAGTTTTTTTTTCTCATTTAAAATTTAATTAATTACATTTACATTACAATTACATAAATTATATTTATGTGCTTTTTACTTACAGTTATTAAAATATAAATATTAACTAAACAAATTGTTGTATAAATACGCTAAGCATTAACCTCAGAAGGCATTTAGAAAGATAGGCAGTATCGATATAGTAATATTAGAACATAAACATAACTACAGTGGTAGTCTTAATTGGGACACCAATATCTTGAAATACAAGCAAAGTCAAGTTAGAAGTGTGACTTAAGACACCAGTATATGAACTATTTCAAAAACAGTTGATTTAATGCAATTATTTCTGGCTAATACTTACAATCCAATAATGTGTTTCAGTTTGATTCTTTAAGGTCTAACTCCACTAATTACATTGAAATAAAATACTGCATAGTAGAATTGAGGCTAAATAAAATAAATAAAACCTGCAGCATTCATAGGCAATCTAGTAATCTAGAAAAACCAATGCACAAAATAGCGTCAATATTCTCTGATAGTCAGATTTGTTGCTATGATTTGAATGCTAATTTGAAGAATTGATTTAATAAAACGTGCAGTCTTAGTAAAAGATCCAGTACGGTTATACTTTAGACAAAGTCTAAGGACTATAAACTGAAGCATTGAGGCTAAAGACTGAAGATGATACTGACTCTATATATGTTGGCAAATATTCACAATGTTTTTCCATCGCATATTGTGAAAAATGTAAAGAAAAGATATCGATTCAATATTCGGTGATGCTGAAAACTAGAGATGTTATACTAAAAATCTGGCCCCGTAGAAAACGCACCAAAAACTGACTTTCAGCATTCATAGACAATTTAGTAATGCAGAACTTTATATAGACTACAGACTGAAGAATGAAAGCTCAAACCTAAGAATTTTATGTAGGCACTTGAGACTATGGGCTCAAGACTGAAAGGTGTTAGCTGAAGACTGAAAGGTGTTAGCTGAAGACTGAAATTGTTATTTTCGAATTCTGACTACTTTTTTGAAGGCGTACGTTCACCATATTTTTCCATAGCTCCAATTCGCGATGAGGCTGAAAACAGAAGATGTTGTACTTAAAATCTGACTCCATATTTGAAAGTGGACAACAACAGTGTTTTACCTTCGCATGTTGGAAAGTGCAGGAGAAAAAGATATAGCTTTAAAATTCGTCAAGTTCTTGATAAGACGTTTACGCTTTATTATAGATTTAAGTAACTCACATACTTCGACAAATACTTTGGAGAATGCTAGTAAGAGTGAATTTGGAAAGCTGAGATGTGAAGGTATTAAATTTATAATCTAGTACTTTACCTGAAGGAGCAAATGTGCATTCGGGCTAAAAATGTTACGAAATTTGACAAAATTTCTAAAGTGTCACATATCAAATTATCGGACAAGAGTTTTGCGAAGGTGGAAAAATCATATTTTTATGTTAAATTAGCTTCTGCTTTTCTGATCTGTGAGGTGTAATTTATTGCTCATACTTAATATATATAAAATTAATGTGAAGAACAGACGCAATTGTTTTAAATTAAAATTAATTTTGTTTTCTTTTTTATTTCAGTTTTTGCAATGTACTTTTGTCAAATGGATCCCACTAATTTGAATGATATACCTAATTATAATACGGAATTTATGGATTTTGAGTAACTTAGTCACTTTTTTGTCGATAGATGTGGTCTGTTAATGGGGCCCGGTTTCTGTATAACAATATCTTAATTTTTTATATTTTTACGTTATTTAGAGTCAGTAAAAATAAATCAATATAAAAATACCATTTTATTATGGAATAAATTTATTAATTGGAAATGGGTTCAGCTTCGGGAAAAACAAAGTAAGGTGTGTAGTAATATAGTTATTGGTTGTTGAGTTCAGACAATTATTTATTGGAATTACTGATTAGTTAAATATAGACTAAATTACTTTAGATAACGACCGATTAATCGTAATTACTAATTACTACTCACAACACATGTTCCAGAGCACATAGTAGATAAATGGGATGTACGAATGGCCAATAGATGAAAGTATATTTACTGATAAATACTTAATACCAGGAAAAGAATTAACAAAACTCTCTATACATACTTGAATTTTAAGGGCGACTGGATGGGATAAAATTTTGTTTCTTTACCTGATCCTAACACAACTATTTTATTTTCCAATTTCCGTTACCTACTCATTAGTTAGTATTAGTTTTGTTGTCACATTAAAAGAAAGAATTCTTTTGGATTCGATGGCAAATCACAAATGTAGATGAGTTTATCTGTTTAATAAATTTATCTTCGGTATGTTATTTTGTTAATTAATTAAACTGATTTTTTGAGCCATATTAAAAATTTTTCTTTGGTGTGCGCTTTTTGTAATTACTAGAAACTTATTCGTTCAAAGTTTTTTAAATTAAAAGTATTTTCTTCTGTTCAACATAAAAAATTACTCAATTTAGCAAAAATTATTATTGCCATCTTTTTAAACAACCCACAATGTCCTGTGATGTTACCTCTATCGCACTTCCTGTACTTTGATAAGTTATTACTAATGAAGACGCTACCCACCACAAATGTTCGTTTGATAAAGGAAAAAAACAGACGGAAAGGAAAATGAATATTACGAAAAAAAATTATGATGAAAAGTGAAAAGGAAAGGAACCGATTGACTTTGGGCTTAAATAAGTATTATTTTTGTTAGGGGATGTGGCACTGCGACCGTCGGGTCTATTGTGCCCGCTTAAATAAGTAATTGTGCAGACTTTTCACTTGGATTTAATTGGCAGTCAGTAATTAGAATTCTTGATGGCATAAAATTGATACTTGCTATTGACACTTTGATTTTTGCACTTCACTTTGGTGAAGTGAAGTGGAGAGCAGGAAAGGAAATCAAGGAAAATAATACAGAAATTTAATTAAAATCTGCTTCAGTGCTCATTAAGAACTGCAAACTTTGAAATTGGCTCAGAGGAAAAAATTGTGTCAACAAATAAAACTTACTCGCTTAGCTTAATTTACTGGAACTTAGGCTTAGCACTTCTAAATACAAATATAAAACTAAAGAAAGTAATTATAAAGTTTTTTAAAAATTTAGCAATTAGTAGGTCAAGTTTAGAAACATCAGAATTATTTGACAGCCGTATACTAGGAAGACATTGTAGAGCATCCCTTCATACTTAGGCACGCTAGACCGGTTGTAAATATTAGTATATTTTTAATATTTGTTTGAAAATATCAAAAGACAAACTATCTGTAATTACTTGTAACAACCACATGTCTTACTTACTTTGTTTTAAAAAGGCAAGTCGACTGATTTTAAAATAAAATCTAAAAAATCGCAATTTGCTTTGACAGTCCCGCCGGCATTCTGTGAAGCACTGCTAGTATTGAAGTCAACAAACCTTAATTATTAAGGATTTTGGATTTCAGATTTTAAAATGGTTGATATTTACTCTCTTATTCTAATAAAACTTAAGTAAATAATAAATATAGCAGATGGAAGATGGAAATAAACAGAGTATTGACTCCAGACGTAAAGATGCACTACAAATATGGTCCTTCATGATAGAAGGCACTCACCCTCTTAAATGAAGACCTAAATGTCATATGTTGGATGTTTGCCAATATCAGGCAGAAATGTATATCACCTGCTAAAATTTTCCTAATACCAGACATAAATGGGAACCCCCGGCCAGATCAGAACGACCCATCAGATGATCAAGCAAAAACCTCAACTCTGTAACGAGGCATCAGCTTAGTCTGCCGGTTATCCGAAGCGTCGCATCAACAACGATTCTTTCTAGTGATTACTTATAACTTTGTTTCCTTTTTCAAACTTCCGTATCACATAAAAGGCTAGATACGATAAGGAACTTGTAAAACATAATTTCTGATAGTTGGAAAAGGTTTTTATATATCAAACGACTTCACTTATTTATATAGTGTAGCGATGAGAGTCGCTTAAAGTCCCTGACATCATTAAAGGCCCAAGCATATTTATGCCATTCAAATTCTTAACTCTTAGGTTCTAACTTCTGACAGTTGCCAATTCCAAATAAGGTTTTTAAAGTAAGTTTACCTTGTTAGAAACATCAACTCTCAAGGCGAATTAGGGACATCAACTGTAAACTTAATCTATTTAACGTAAGTTGCAGCGAGAACTAAACTTGAACGCATATTTGAAGGGAAATGACTATTTTTTTGAAGACATACAAAATCGTTGTGATATAAATATATATAATATGTGTAATGAATTTTATTTTTTCACTACTAGATTTTGTGTATGTTAGCCTTTGTCACATAAAAATTCTTTTCAAGCATAATTTTCTAAATTTCATTAAATTATTACTCTTAATATTAATTTCTTCTTTCTTTGAAGCTCTGAGCGCCCCCAGCTCTTTCCGCAATATTCGAGGAGCACATATTTTAAATAAAATATTTACAATTAAAACTCAACGACACACAAATGAAAAATCCATAAAAATCAAATTTTACGCAAGCATATTTTGAAGCACAGCTTTAGGCGTTTGATAGAATTTTATGTTTGGTCTGACGATTAGCTGCTTTGTTGGCGTTTTTGTTATGGTTGTGTTTAATTTAAGCACGGCTTGCTTAGTTTTTGTCATTTCACAAGTGATTAACGTTTGACGATTAGGGCAACAAATCATAAGAATCCTGTAAGAAGAAAGAAAAAATTTAAAAAAAAACTGAAAAATATAAAAAATGTGAAAAGTATGAAAATTAAGTGAAAATTTAAACAAAGTCAATTGCTTTCATTTTTTTTTACTATTCTTCTGCGATATTTTCTGGTCAATGAAGAAAATTATTGTGGAAAAAGTTCAAAGCACTTAAGAGCTGCTAGCAATTTTTTATGCTAATTTAATGAATAAATTATTTCAATCTATTTGCTAATACTAAATGAAATGAAACTCATTAATTATCATTCCTTTGTAATACTAATGAGATACGAGTCGAGTACATAAATGACAGGTAAAAAATAATTAATCAGAAATAGAATTTTTTATTTGTTATAAAATTAACATTTAGTGAAGGTAATGTAAAATAATGTAAACAACATTTAATTATTTCCAAGTTTACTTAAAACATAATCTTTAACATTATCCTACAGATTGGCCACAAGTAGTAAAGTGAACACTATTGCATTTATATATTCAATATGATTTGCTTGCTAATCTTCAAATAAACTGTATTTACCAAAAAGAAATCTATACAATGGTTTCCGACTCTCCACCAAGTGCATTTAAAGAAATGGTAAGAATGCAAAGTCCTTACTATGAACTTTGAAAACAGTTTGTCTTGTTCCTCTTCTTTGGCTCCTCCATCTGTCCCTATCTTCTGCTACTCTCTTCCAGTTCAGTACTCAAACCATTCTTGCATCACCACACACGTACTCATCCCATCTTGTTCTTGGTCTATATCTGTGCATAGTTGTCATTGGCTTTTCGTTGAATATGCTGTTCGGCTTTCTCTCCGACCCCATTCTTATTACATGAGCAGCCCATTGTAACCTTTGCGACTTAATGTATCTCACTATATTTTTGTTTCTAAGCAGATCTACGGGTCAATTCAAATTGATGCAGAAACTTTTCAAACACGACCAAAACTAGTTTGTCTAAAATATCAAATATTTGTGTTGCAAATAGGTCCTTTGTAAGTATCAAGTATCGTTCTCCCACAAAGAAATTCTTAATATGTATTTTTTTCGAAAATTGCTAAATGTCAATCTAAATGGTTATTTTAAAATTAATTTGCACTTTCATTAGAAATATATATAATTTTCTCGATGAGATTTACTAAAATCTGTAAATTAATAGACAATTAACAATTCCAATCAATGGAACTCGACTCCATTGATTGAATAATTTTAAGGGCATCAGAACGGGCAATAGACGTTTTCGAATGAGAGCATTGATAATTCTATCTTAACCTAATCTAACTCAATTGTTGTCAATATTTTTGCGTTTTGAAATTTTGCTGTTATTTTTTCATTAAGACTCAATGGATTAGATGTGTTTTTTGTATATAGTGTATATATTGTTTATATGTTTACCATATTTTAGAATTGAATAAAATTCTTTTTATTTTAAAATTTTTACTCTAAAAATAATAATCATAGTATTGTTTAAGCAAGAATACATATTATTTATACGAATACTTCCATTTTTATTCTACTTTAACAAAATACATAGAATATCGCTACACTGTCTCACTTGCAACAAACTTTTGAAATATAAATGTCTAATTTAGCTTACAATTAACTACACCAGTACATTCACTTGCTCTCGAACCTCAAGCAGTACTAACAGGATAACCTTAAGCTTCATTAAATACTACTATTAACAAAATTTAGAATATAAGATAAAGTGTCAAATGGAAACATATCTATGCTCTACAAATGCTAAGCACTTTATTTGAATTTGACTCACAAACGTATATAGAATATATGAGTATTTAACTGGTATTCGCTTGTAGGAATAATGTGTGTTGTCAAGTCTAATGCGTGGCCATAACTGGTTGCCTAATGCCTGTCCATAACAGGATTACAATGACACAAAACCAATTCGACAACAACTGTTTCAGCAAGGACAACCATATTAACTACAACAAATGAACGCAAACAAAATATGTTCTAATGCTTCCTTGAATGGACCAGTAACAATGCGTAACAATTTATACACTAAATTTCTCCCTAAATACTTGTTCATAGAAAATTATATGCTCTCTTGCTTGGCGTGGTTAGATTCTGTCTTACACAAGATATACTTTAAAACATTATGAGTCCTTACTTTAATGCCAATACTTAAAATGTGAGAAGGGGTTTTAATGCCAATGGCAAAACAAAACAGTATTCTATAAATAATAGTTCAAATGGAACAGTTCCTTAAGTAAAGCGAATATTGCCTGAAAGTATGCTACAATATTTACTAAAGGAGCTGGTAATGTGTCTATTAGATAATTAAATGTACTTAATTACTTATATGAAAAGCATTTTTAGTTGAAATATATATAATATTTATTTTAAATATTTTATTTAAGTCTATACTGTTTTAATACATAATTATTTTTTAATTGTTTTTTAATTATTTAAATTATTTTTAATTTAATTATTTTATTTACACATTGAAAATATTTATGGAACCGAATAGAATTCTTAAGGTGCAATTTTTATTATATATTTAAGGTTTTAATTTTGAAATTGCTTTATGTTTATGACAAAGTAAATATTTACCAGAATTGGAAATATAGAAAACATTTTTGTTTAAAAGACTGGAGGCGTACACAAACACATATTCATTAAAAATGACAGATCACTTTTGCGTTGTTTCCAGTGACAATCGTTCAGTGATCTCATCTACAGAGTGACTGACATAAATTGCAACAAGGTAAAATGCACTATTTTGTTTATTTTTATTTAATTTAATAAATGATAAATTAAAATGTGCAAAAAAAATGAATTCTGGCTTTCAAGCGGCCAATGAAGCTATCGCATGCTGCCTGTAAATGGCTCTGCGGTATTTGACCCAATATCAGCTTAGCGTTTTTTTCAGACCATTCACATTTTGGTATTTTTTAATGCTAATCTTACTTTTTAAAATATCCCTGACCGAGAAATTTAATGTTTACATCAGGTGAGCACGGTGGTCACTGTGTTGATGGAATAAAGCACGAACGGTACGTTCTTTTTCAGCCATTCCTGGTTGATGCGTGCTTTGTGTGATGGTGCTGAGTCCTATTGTCCAAGGTATTAGTGTTCCCTCTAAAATAATTTTCCAATAGATTTGGGTGTCTATTTTTACCCCACACCGTTACGGTGGCCAACACCATCAACATCGGTAGCACTTGCTTTCTGGTGACCATTCGTATGTTTAAATTTTCAGCTGTAAACTCGATCATTTTGTTTGTTTACGAACAGTTCAATTACGAATGGTCACTTATCACAAAAAACCAAATTCAACAACCCACCACCACCACTTTGAACTCCATCTCATAAAACTTTCTCACACATCTTATAAAATATATCTATCTCCACCTGCAACAGAAAAATCAATGCCTTCGGATGCTTGTAAACAAGGTAATGAACTGTCAAATGAACTAATTTTGAGCTTTTTATCATTATTGGTTTGACAGACAGATCGGTGTTTGTAGCAAATTTCGTCAGTTACTCTGTAGATAATGGTTCCTGCAGAGTTATTAGAGGTATTAGAGACGCGCAACAGAGATCTGATTTTATACACCAATCGCCAAACTTTGTTGGCCCCTTTAATATATATATTTTTAACATCCTCCTTGTGTCATCTTTATGTAGTGTAGTTTTTGCACTTCTTGTGTCATACTGATCGTCTGTCTGATCGCCACAACTTATCAAAATTCTATAAATATCATGTATTTTTGTTCAGTTTATTTTAATCTTTTAAAAAAACCCCATTTCTGACTAGTTTATCTGCTTTTTCGTTTATCTCAAATCCACTGTGCCCTAGGATCCATATTAAGTGAATCCTGTTCCTTTCGGCAGGGTCTTTGAGAAGTACAAGGCATTCCCATACTAGTTTTGTGGTTATTCGAGGTGAGCGTAGTGCTGATTGTTTTTTCCCGTGACTGGTTTCATTTTATATTCCCATAGACATAGTTCAATTGCGTATACTTCAGCTTGATGAACCAAGTTTTCTTAACTCATACTCGCCAATGTTTTCTATTTAAACCCCATATACTTCCACTTCCGCTCCTTCCATCGTTTTGGAGCCACCCGTGTACCACAGATGGTAGTCTCCAACGAATAGAGGTATGTTCCGGTCCCACTCTAAAAGAAAAAGTTACGGCTATTATTACTACTACCTTAATATTTTTACTTGTATGTAAATTAAGAGGTAATATTTTAAAGAGATAAAATATTTATGCTCTTGTTTTTAATTATTTCTACTCAAAAAATCTCAAATTCTGGCATTTATTAAAAAGCAAGAGTGTTTTGACTTTAGTTACTTTAGTTTTAATATGCATTGAGAACGGCTATTTTTGTCTGTATAACTTGGATTTTATGCATTTACAGAAGTCGAAGTTCGGAAACAAACAAATTTATGCAATATTTGCTGCAATTAGAAATATTTTGCAAAAACTTCTTAAATCACAATTCCCATATCTGCCGATACAATCGAAACAGTCTCAATCATCAGAACAGTTGTAATAATTCTCAATTATACAGAAATTTGCAAAATTTGGCGGAACTCTCTCATTAGATTATTTGCTTCAATTAATTATAATATCAACACAGACAACGCCGCCAACGCCGACTGTTTTATGGTGAAAGGAACTCATAAATATTTGCGAACAACACCAGCGTCGATTACAGTTTATTAGGTGAGCGAATATTTATTTCCTCGCTGCTAAATTATTGGTTAGTTGGTCTAAACGTTTTCGTAAACCTTTTCATAAACGTTTTTAATTTTGTTGCTGGGCGGAGAAAAACTGTTGCCAAATTGCGGTAACAATTGGTAGCCTCGTTGTTGCAGGAACGAGGTTGCAGGAAGCCTTAATGTTGTTAAATTATATCGCCGACCTAGAGGCTGAAGTTACGATTTAGTTACAATGGAGTCGGCTTCACTATTCGAATGTCGTGTATGTGTTGCATTAAGGTTCCCTAAATATTGTGTCAAAACTATAAAATTTTTAATTTAAGTTTCAATCAGGCACTTCCTTGTAATATTAACGAGCTGTTAGGCTAGTGTAGCGTTTGTTTTGAACAAAATTTTTATATAGATACGAGTAAAGTTACTGGAAAATAATATAGAGTAAACGATTTTAGAATAGAACGCTTAACATCTTTATATATAGTACCTTCTGCTCAAAAAGTACTCGGATTTTTTAAATAAAACACACAAATTTAAGTTTTATTTCATATTTATTTTATCTCCTTCAAAATATGCTCCTTCTGAAGCGACACACATATGCCAACGCTTAACCCAATCTTCCATACACTTTTCGTAGGCCCGTGAAGGTATGGCTTTTAGTTCCTTCAGCGAATTCTCTTTTACCGATTCAATTGACACAAAACGCTTACCACGAAGGGGCAATTTCAGTTTCGGGAACAGGGAAAAGTCGCACGGATCCAGATCTGGCGAATATGGTACCTGAGCGATGACAGTGATGTTGACAGCCGTGTTTGATCAAAAAGTCGCGTACAACAAGAATTTTCCATACTAAAAATCGCTAAATGCACTTGAGGTAGTTTCACATTAACAGCTGCTGTAAACAAACTAATTGAGAGATGGCGCTCAAATTTGTACCATATATCAAGAGAGGATGTACCAACATAACTAAAAAATTTTTAAAAAAGGTCTATTACTTAAGGCGTGGTTAACAAACAACAAAATTCGGATACGTTTTGAAGTATGTAGTATATAGTAAGCTATTATAGTGTACTCTTCTGATATACAAACACTCACAAAAAAAAGTAAATAGAAAGTAAATAGAAAAATTATAAATGGAATTTTGTTGTTTGTAGAAGTAATTTAGATTATAACTTGGAAAGAGTATTTAATTCTTTTTATATAATATTATTTGAATCGAGACACTCAATAATCCTAACATTGCAGTTATACGGAGATCTCACTTATCACACAATTATTGACTTTTCTCAGTGGTTTTATTTCGATATCTTCTATTTATTTATTAAAAATATACGAACAATATTATAAAACTTTAACAAAGCGTTTTGTGCATGTAATATAAAAAACAAATCCGCCACTATCTGCCACTAGATGACATTGGTACCGATAAATCTGACAATACTTACTTGATTATCTCAATCAAACATATGTTCCAAAGATGTCAAAAACTAAATTGATTTGAAAATGATTATTATGTTGAGGCTAGTTGAATCAGTGCACTTGAGCACTTTTATTCTCTGTAAACTGCGAGATTTCTTCATAACCCCTCTCTACGGCTTGATTGGATTATTGTTTATTTATCACTTCATGAGTTTAAGCAATAACTGACCTCAGATCTGTACACCTCCTCGAGGATCCTGTAACCATTCTGAGATTCGATAACACGGTGTTGGTGAGTCTGTCAGTTTTCATAAATAATTTCAAGACTCTATCCTTTATATATTTTTTGATAAGATCAATCTTGAGCTCCCTGAGGATGTCGTTCGTCCTAATGTACTATGTCATCATGGGTAATAGTAGTATTTGAGGCCTTGCTGAACTCTACATGCCTATATAGAAGTGTCAGTCGAATTATTTGCTTATATCAGCTTACTGTTTTAGAATTAAGATTATAATTTTTGAATAGAGGTTGTAGGTGATGAAGAATTTTGACATAGCTATGAGAGGCTTTAGTACCATAAAAAGGCTGAAAAATATGTACGGCTTAGGATAAGAATGCTGTCTGTGGATGTCCAGAGGTAATTTCTCGTTTCTATGTTAGAAATGCTCTTCGCTAAAAAAGCTGATGAAATTTCGCGATTAGTGAGTAACACAGACATGCAAGCTATCAGAAAATAGTGAAGGTACTTAGCATTAACCACATGAGAGTTTGAAATTATTTATAAAAAGGAGGCTATACAAAGACGTCCGATATTTGAGTAGCACAAAAATAAACGTGAAGAAAATTGATTGCCGAAATAACAGCAAAGCTACGCTGCTGAAACGCATCGAAATCGAATCATTTTTTAGATGAATCCTTATCGGTGATGAGAAACGGATTGAATACGAAAACATCCAATACAAGCAATCATGGTCAAAGTCCGATGACCCTCCTTATTGCTTACAGCTCGACCGTTTGAACGAAGTAATCTAGAAAAAGTGAAATTAATGGTAAAAATTAGCCAACCGAGCAAGTGCTAGAAACTACTTTTTACCGATAAGTCACGAAAGCTGTACACTAATGGAATTATAAAGCTACATAAAAAATAGAAAGAATTCATAAATAGAAACTTTATTGATATTAATTTTCAAAAATAAAACACTTATTTAAAAATGCATCAAAATACGCCGCATACATTTTATATCGCCCAAAAATCATCTTTGTGCAAGTTTAGTTAGCAAAAAACTCAACGAATTGTGATAAACCATCCACCGTGTCCACGAGACATCGATTCGCGTAAGTTCATTTTTGTTAGCAAAGATATTATGATCACTTCGAGGAAGAATTTCGACCTGATTGTGGCCATTATATAAAGTTGGCTGAAGTAATTTACGGTAACTCCCCAATCAGCAAACGAAGAATATTTGAAGGATTGGGAGTCATACTCTAGCGAGCGTATAGATCGTATAGATTTATATAGATAGATTTTATATAGAATGTATGATTAACATATAAAGAAATAAGTTGTAAATATAAAGTAGAATGTAAAGTAAATAGGATTTTTTGAAAAAAAGTGTATAAAGTGATATCGTCTATTAGCACTTATATAGTTTGATAAGGTAGATTCCACACTATTTTTGAATGGCGTTTATATTCACAAACCGCTTTCAGAAAAATAGCTAAATTACTAGTGAATTTAGTTGCAAATAAATTTTTGCCCTTTTTTTGAAAAGATTTATTTTCATAAGAAGAAATTTGTAAGATACTAAGCTTTTAAAAATGTTCTTCTGAAACAGATTAAACACAACTTTAGTGACCTATTTTCGACTGTCTTTTAAAACTTTGGCACTATTTGATTTTGTTGACATAGAGGACTAGCTCAACTTTAATATTTAACTGCTAATATAAACTTTAGCTTCCTATTTTGGTATCACTCATTTAACTCCTTCGCTTCCGCATTATTGTGATAATCATTTTCGACGTCGTCGTCATCTTCATTATGTCGAATTATTTTCCAAAATACTTAAGTACTCACGTTCGAGTATCAAGGAAAGCACTTCGAAATGAGTTTTATTAAGTAAGTTGAGCAATAAAAACTAAATTTTATTTTCAACAACGTCGTATCAACAATTTCACCAGTAATAGTCACAATCCGCCACTACTCCCACAAAAATGTACCACCGCTATTCCATTTGTATATACTTTATAAAACTATTTTCGGCACACTTTCACAGCATGTTTACTTTAATTCCATGAATTTCGATTAGTAGCTATGGCAGTAGAGGGCGCCTAGTTATGTACGTCTACTTGGGCGAGGAGATACTGGTATCTTTAAGTGTACGAGTATTTCGAAAGTACATCGCTTTGGCGTGTGTATTATTTTAATATAAATTTTAAGTTGAACAGCGAACGTTCAGTTTTGAGAGCAATAATGTTTTAATTTATTTTTCTTAAGTTTGCTTCTGCTCTTCGAGTTACAATATTAAATACGAATATTTGATAGTATATATACTAATGGGAAGCTCTTTAGCATATCATGTATATAATTATTAAAACCATAGTTTAATGAAGTTAATTACTGAGTATCATAAAATAACTCGTTTATAAAAATGCTTTTTAAAGGAATTGAATTAGTTACTATTATAATGACATCGTTGTTTTCAAGAACAGACCTTAGAGTTTATAATTTGAACCAACTTAATATTTTTTTAATATACTAATTAATTTATTATAAACTATTAATTTTCTATTGTGTTGACAAAAATAATCAGCATTACTTAGTTTTCTTGACTTTAGGTGCAGTAACGTTAAAATATTTAGTGGTACCTAAACGAATAGTTTCTAACTGATTCACATACTTTCAATGCTTCCATCTAATCCAATCTTCTGCTACTTTGTCTCAGTTCAGTACTCCAATCGTTCTTACATCAACATAGACATTCTTATCCCATCTTGCTTTTTGCTTACCTCTATACCTGGTTGTCATCGGCTTTGCGTTGTATATGCTGCTCAGCTTCCTCTCCGCTCCCATTCCTACTACATGAGCAGCCCATTGTAGCCTTTGCAACTTAACTTTGTTCTGTTTCTTATTCCGATTCTGCCGTCATTTTTTTTGTTAGTCATCACCTTAAAGCTGTATTCACTAATTGGTATGTGTTGCGTACCCGTACTCTCGTTCCTTCTCGTTATCTTCAGTTATTTAGTTTTACTTTTATTAATTCTTGGGCTAACTTTTGTAGTGATTTCATCTAGCTTCTGGAAGACATTTGATAGATCACTTTCGCTCTTTGCAATGAATGCAATATCGTGTGCATACGCACAGATCTGGTACGAATTTTTTATAATATTGCCGAGATTTTCAAGGGAGTCAGTGGCGTAGTGTGATGTTAATATAAATAAAAATGCTGAAAGGCTGTCGCTCTTTTTAATTCCAAACGGCTCTGAAAGGTCTTCATTGAGAATAACTTTGACTGAGGAATTCTCTAGGATCATTGCGACCAATCGAACTAGTTTCTTCGTGGCTATCGAAAGCCTGTCGGAATTCTACGAAGAGTGAGTAAATATTTTCTGGTTTGTAGTAGTTGCTATGCTTGTGAAGTATTCTTTTATTAAGCGTTAGCAATTGAAGTCTAAGGTTCGTATCCGATATTTGGTGAATAAATACCATTAAGGAATTATTTATGAACATATAGCTGAGAGTCAAGCGACTAAGTTTAAAAATTTAATTTAATTTAATAATTTTATTTTAGAATTATTCGATTTACTCTTCATAAGGAAAGTTTTTTATTTCAACTTTTATTATTTGCTTGTAACTTTCTTTAGAGAACAATGTTTAAATAGCGAGAATTTGAAATACAACAAACAAATATGAAAACAATGGCGGGCCACATAATCGAGAAAACGCATAAGCCACCCAGCATTGGAAAACTTCGAAAACTATTCGATATCAATTGAGAAACTATTAGTGAAAAAGTTTTATTGACATTTGCTGCTTTTTGTTAAAAGTAAACTTTATTGCAGTTCGAAGCAGGTTGAGACAAGTATTAAAAAGTCAAAGATACTCTGCCTAGGCCGGAACTGCTACCGAAATAAGCTCGTTGGCTGGCATTTGCTAAAGATTTAATTTATATGCCGACGATTGTGTGCTGCCATTGTTCCGTTTTATTTGTCCGATTTTCTTTATAATAAAAGATCTTCAAATGCAGCAGAATAGGTCTTTTTTGTTTTTTGGCCACTGAAAGTTTGTTGTTTAAAAGTATACCTAACGACATACCGCCGGGTATGAGCTGGCGGTCATACGAGAAACTTCTATTCAGTCCTGCATATTGTGAAGGAGTGTTCTTGCACCAACTGCAAACTTTTGCTCTATCCAAAAATGTTTGCTTTTTATTGTCTTTATTCGATAGAAAAACTTTTCGTATTTTTGCTCGATTATTTTGCTTGCATATGAAAATTATAAAATATATCAGCTGTATGATTTTTATTGAATTTATTTTTGAAGTTTCTTCCAAGTTTCTATTGGTTGTTGAAACACATTTAATCCAACTATTTATTGCTATTCTAATTCCCATTTTCTTTATATATGAATGTCATCAAAGAATCACGATCAAAAATTTCAATTTATTTTGTTATAACATAAATTACTATAAATATATATAAAATATATTACTTCCGAACCTTACAGAATCCTAACAATTAAACTTGTGATGGATGTTAATCACTTTATAGTATAAGCACTCATAACTAATACGTATTCATTAAAAGTGAGTCTGATACATACTATAAAAATCTACAAAAAGGTTTTTTTTTTAGGAATAAATAGTAATAGAGATACAAGGTTTAAAAAAAAATTTACCTCATAAACGGTATCTGTGAAAAATACGAATGCCTCAAAACATACTCCTATTGAAATCAATTTTTTAAGTATCTGGCTTTTATGTGATAATTTTTTATCTGATTAATCTGGTATATATCTCTTACTAATTCTTAAACAGTTTTTGTTATGGACCGTGTTTTTTTTTCTATTCTCTTATTCAGATATATTTTCTTTTTTGTTATAATGGTGCTCAAATTAAGCTTTCTTTTATCAATTGCATTGCATTAATAATGTAATTCAAAGTTTTCAAACATGATCTTCTGGATCTCACAATTCTTTCAACTTCTATCTAAAATATTAATAATATTAATATTAAACAATAATTTATTTTTCCGCTTTATTTTCTTTGGTCCGAAATATGCGGAATCAGGCAACTTCATCATTTTAATTATTCATATCCCAGCCTTGCATTTTTTTCTAATTTAATTCATCTTTCGAACTCAAGTTATTTTCTAATTCATTTTCCTCTAATCACTTCTTAAAAGTTAATAGCAATCTCTCTTGTAACTTCATGAACTTCTATGTTTTCTATGATTCTTCTATGATAATTCATAAACAAAATATGCTTTCCCTATAGCATTATCTTGAAATGCTTTATGGATTAGACTAACGCCTTTCGGCACTGCGAACAACATGATCTATTGTGCACCTATGAGCTTTATTAAAATATAGTATTATCATGATATTCATCCTTCCCCTTCATTTTGGTTTACATAATGTTTCAATTCCATTATAATAAATTTATAAGTGAGTTTCTCTACCTTGACCTATTCTTCACTAGGTATTTTTTCCATTTTGGAGACACAGTTCAATAACTTCCGATTGCAAATAATCAAACAGCGCAAATGATGACTAAAAATATTTTATTGAAAAAAAAAAAAAAAAAATTAGAAATATTTTGACAATTATTGAAAATATCACATTTCATTAAATACTTAAAGGAGTGCTCTCTATTATGTATATAAAAATCATCTACAAATAACAGCACATTACGGAAAATAGCGCGATTTTGCAAATTCTTCCATTAAAGTAATGGATTTAGCAAAATTAAAACAATTTTTTAGAAATTGACCGTCGATAAGGCAGCATTTTAAACAATCTTTTCCAATGTTCAGAATAGTTGGCCTTGAAATTTAAATTATTTTGATATCCCAAAAGAAATATCAATATAGATCATATTAAGTATTGTTAGTTATAGGTTGAGCAAGAAATTACTAAATTGGTAACATATACCTACATATATAGACAATGCTGAACTGAATGCAAATCGCTTGTTAAAGTCATCTTACAAGCGATTGGCCTAACTTCCAGCTAATGGCCAAACATATAGCCACAAAACAACAAAATCAAGGCGTTCATGTTTTGCGCTTAAGGTGAGTAACAATTCGAATATCTAAAAATCGAAATCAAAATTGAAATCTTAAGTGAAAGCATTAATTTGGATGAATTCTCTTCTCTTTGTTCGATTTAGAAAATTCATGCATTTGATAATGGATCGGTCAAAACGTCCTATGTGAGTATTCAGTCCAGAGTACATTCGATTTATTATAATCACCATATTCATATATGGTGCATATTTATTTGCTATTAAACTAATTCCTAGTTCTGATATGTATGTGATTTCGATTATTTTAATTCTGTATTCGTTCGAATTTTAGATAAGCCTTTTTCTTTGGATTAAGTAAGGTAAGTAATATTTTTATGTTACTTTTTCAGTAATACGAGTATTATTGTATAATTATTAGAGAGCAAATATAAGGAAAAAGCAGAGCGAAGGTAAATTCTCATTCTCATTTGATGTAAGTTAGGTGAACTTGTGTCTACAATGCAAGTATGGGTATGGGTATGGATATGCTTTCGTTTCAGACACGAATGCGATATCGCTTTGCAGAACTTAATAAATGGATTCGTCGGATTAGGAAGGTTAGAGCATCCTTCCTTCCTTAAAAGCTCCGTTTAGTGTATGAAATTTACTCAGCTGAGTAACATCTGAGGTAAGAATAATTTATTTCATATTTATTTCAAGTCCCTTAATATATATATTCCTTTTTAACCGAATAATTGATTCGATATTGCAAATAAGACTACTGCATGCGATCTACATTTAGTTTGATATCAGATTATTGGAACTTTAAATAAATTATTAGTTATATGTTGTTTTTATTTAAAAAAGTTTATGCGAGTTTTCCACGTTTTTCAGAAAAGATCACAGTTTCGTTTTCTCATTACGATAATGCAGATGTCTAAAGTATTGAATATTGTAAATTGATGTCATCGATTCGTTATTACGAATTTCTTATTATAAACTCGTGTTATAAACTCGAACTGGTAGAAAAGGATAACCTTTTACCTGATTGAGTGGAAAATACTTACTTATCATATAAAAGATCCTTTTTGTGACAGATAAACTAGACTCAATTCATATATAAATGTTGTACTGACATTCGATATTGGAAACGAATATAAACTAAAGTTTTTTTCTTGATACTTGCTTCAACAAGATTTTAATTAGTTAGACATTTATTAGTTAAATTGATTTGATACACATTTATTCTTTCCCTCCATGTTCCTAAAGTTCGCTTCTATATATAACTTCACATTTTCTTTAAGGCTTTTAGAGATGTTCGTTGTACCTGATATATTTGAAATAAAATGTCCCAAAAGAACTTCTGTAGCTTTAATTAAATGTTTTAACTTCTTACTACTTAAACACTGAATGTGACTGAATAATAAAAATATTAACTATATGAAAATTATTTTAATAATAAAATATTACAAAAACTTATGTACATACGAATTATTTCTCATTTTCAGGTACCCATCACTGGAGTTATTAATAATGAACAATAAATCATGGTGTGAGAGTTACTTTGTAATTCATCATACCTTTAATATAATGGTTGATCTATGCACGAAACTCAATTGAACATCCTATAGAAATATGTTCTCGTTTGATGGCGCTATTAAGTTGATATGCAGCGACATGATAGACAATGAAGCAGAACTGTACTAATGGTCACCCATTCAATTTATTGTGAATAACAAACCATTTTGAAATATAACCTCTAGCGCATGTTGTTGTACATTATTGGACACAAAGTGGTGAATTCTATAATTTCGGAATCTAATGGGTATATCCAGAATTTAGACATAGTGTCAACTTTTTATCTGTGCCCTAGGAAGCATTGAAATTAAAAAGGAATTTGGAGTTTGGAGGTTGACAGTGCAATAGACGATTCAATAGAAGGAACTTGTTGTGTAAGACACATTTAAGTTGTTGTTTTATTTGTTTATTTTACCTATCCACCTTACCTATGTAAATGTAGATTCTGAACTCTACAGTTAACAGTCTACTTTCAAAATACTTTGTTATGGTAAATAATGTTATTCAATTCAATTCTTTCGAATATATATTCTGTCGTTAAATATGTTAAATATGCTAAATATATTAAATATTATATTTCGAGTGTAGAAGGGAAATTATGTATCTTGTCTGGAAGAGGATATGTGGAAAAATGTGGTTAAATTATAAATTTGAATTTATTAGAAATTTTTAGTCGTATTCAATGTAACGATATTTATTTTGACGAAAAAAATTTAATCTATTCAACCTGCATTCTTAAGATATAATCCATACCTTATCGTAAATGAAAATTAGAGAAACTATCATGTAAAACTTTTTAATGGAAAATTCATGATTTTTTTTTTATGTGTCACATTTATGCCATACAAGATAATAAAATAAGTCTTTTATACGGTATCGATTAATAATTTAATAACGAAGTTAAATTTCTAGTAATATATAGTATATTGGAATCTGCGTTATAAGATATATGTCAGTAGGTTATTAATTGTTACATTTCAGTAAGGATAGGACTACATTTCTCCATAAAATATTAACTCGGTTCCAATTGATCAGAAACAATATATGATTCAGATTTTAATGAGTTTTTTTATTATTCTTTCATGAACTCACTTGTTTTTTTCTGTTTTATTAACTTAGTTTAATTACAATACTATTAGACTCAGAAAAAGAATATGAAATTATTAATCCTATTAACAACAGGTTTTTTATTAATTTAATTCTACACAGTTATTTTCCAGAGAAGTTTTTACAGGACTTATACGGGAAATTTAAATAAATGATCTGTAGTGTTGCAATTAAGGATAACGAAAAGGAGCACCTTATTAATTGAAGATAACCAACCTAGAACCAAGAACCAAGAACCAAGAACCAAGATTTCAATACTGTGATTTTATGGAAAGTATTAGGTCTATATTCTTCATGGAAAACTTTTTGCGAATACAACTTCATCAAAGGAGTATTTCGAGCACTGCGTAGTTTTGTTGCGTGACTCGATACTTTTAAATGTCCAACTCGCTGAGTAAAATTTTAAAAAGTATTTGTCACAAAACTATAAAAAATTAAAAACTTTTGTATTTTGTATTTCTAAATTTTTAATATTGTGCATTTCTAAATTAAATCAATATTTGGATTAAAATGATGAAATGAAAAATAGTTTTTTATTTAGTAAAATCTTATGTATCCGTACGAGAGAAATAGTAAGTACAGAGTCATATATTTATAGTATATAAGTTTAGTTTAATATATAAAGCACTTGATACTGGAAAGAGTAAGATGACAATAAACTATTGTGAATATGAAACCGGAATTGATTTTTTTTGTTTGTGTAAAACTCTTACAGATTACCTTATTTTATTAGTTAATAAAACTATTTTTATATTAGAATATAGTAGATACGTAGATCTAATTTTAATTGTGTTCAGATTAATAACATAACACTATTAAGATTGATATAAAAAGGTTTCGCTATTCGGCGGTCTCAGAAAACATTCTCTCCAAGGCACTCTCGAAGAGAACGTCAGCCTCAAGCAGTAAACTTGCATATTAACTACTCTTCATTCTGGTCACTTTCGTTAATTATCTTGTCAACAGCCACATATATTTTTTGGTATTTTATTTAACACTTTTCATGTCTTTGTGTGAACTTTATTTGTGTTCCAAAATTGAATATCAATAACAGATATAAAAATAGCGCTTTCTAAACCAGAATTCGAGGGTCTTATGCCAGCGTTTAAGATCACATAATGCTTCAATTTTGTTTAAATATTCCCACTTTCTAGCCATTTGTAAAAATTTATTAAACCTTTATTAAATCACATGTTTGTACAATAAAATCTTCAATAGAGACTACACACCTATTTATTCTTTGTAACTTGATAACTTGGACAACATTGTGTTTTTTATCTTCCTTTTTGTAAAATGACTAATATCAAGATGGAATTAGTTAACGTATACGTAGCCATAAATCATGAACGACAGAATATAGAGAAAGTTTTTACTTTTGACACAAATAATAGTGTATTGACCAGGTACAGGCGTGACCAGGTACAGAGAAGATCCTCTGTTAGTGCGATCAAAGTTTAATAAAAATTTCTCTCTTGTTCATTCTTACGATGGTGACCACGACTGAGACCACGGCCGTGAACACGACTGCGATTCTTAAGTGGACAGTGCCTAAATAATTTTGATTAATAAATAAATAAATTTAAGTATGAATAATATGAATTTGGAAAATTTTACTGAAGTAGACAGTAGTGATTAAGACGATATAATTGAAAATATGCTTTTAAATCGATTAAAGTAACATAGAAATATGTGAAATCTGATGCGGAGAATACGATGACATGCACGTCATATTAATTGATGGGCATTCGTTGTAACATAACTAATATAAAATTTTTTATAATTAAAATTTGTTTTTACTATGAAATATTTACTTATCTTTTATATCTTAACTCGCAAATTTGTTTATATTTAATAAAAAGGATTGGTCAGCTGATCGCTTACGTCACGACTGGGTCAGCGTTTGGGATTGGTGCTAACATGCAGTGATGCTCAGAGCATCATTTCTATAAAGTTGCAGAACTGATTTATATGCATTGTTCGATATTTTTGGTATATACCTAATGTTTTTTCAAATAATTTTTGTTTTGATGAAAGATGAATTATATGCATAAAAAAGTAATTCAACTAAAACATTAAAATTAACTGCGAAGTACATGTTTTATGTTGTAATTTAATATTTAGTATAAAATTAATAAAACTAAATATGATATGAACCCGAAGGTTGTAATGTACATATTTCCAATGTCCTATTTCATCACTTTACTGAAGGACGTTGAGAATTTTTCGGTATTCAATAATCGATATTCGGTATTCTATATTCGGTGAACATGAACTTATTGCAGTAAAAAGTAATAAGTAAAGAAATATTTATGAAAATGAAAATTAAATAAAAAAACAAGTTTTACTTATATTTTATACTACTTTTTCATATTTTCTCTTGACATTTACATGCTTTTATGTAAAACAAACAAGCAAAAACAAAATTAGCTACATTATCGAGAAAGAATTAAAATGGGGCGTTGACAGAGAGAGCAGAAGACCCAAAAAGTTTTTTTGGGATTGAATTCGTATTACAAAACAGATAACGAAATAATTTAGAAAAAATGCTACATGTCTGTAAAAACTGATAGAATTACGATTGCGGAAGATACAGATGATTAAAGTATGTCTGTAAAATTGTACATTATTGTATACAGATGAAACCTTCAATAGGCACTGATCAGAGAATATTCATTTTGAAGTGATAGTGTGATGTTTGTACATATAAAGTAGTAACCCTAGTATTCGCATCCTAGTAAAATAAATATAAATGTACATATTGTACTCCTTGCATTAGGAGGAATAATAGTTGATACTTTTAAGGACAATCGAAATATGAGTAAAGTGTGGTTTCTAAATTCATCAACAAATACTTAAAAATTGTTTTCTATAATTCCTTGTTTAGATTAATAAAGAAAGATTGTATTATGGATTCCATTGCGTTGCATTACGTTGCGTTGTCTTGCATTCTCCTTTAAAAGCACAATAATCTATCACTTAATATCATATTGTTCTGCGTTTTTCAAGTTTTGTTCTGTTTTTATTCAATTTATTAATTTTACCTATAAAATCTTTAAATTCGTTACCTTTTTCATTTGGATCCTTAGCTGTGTCATTCATTTTACTTGAGTGTTTTTATTCGTCCAGGTTTATATAATGCATATACTGAATAATGACAATTTCATAAATGGGACTCTTTGTCTTTCTTTTTTTGTCTTTATTTATTTTTCATAAGTTTATTTTTCCTATGTCAAAGACTCTATTCCAGAACTTACGTTTGCGAATAATTTACTTCTTCAGAGCAGAAAATGCAGACTGAAAATATTTTCCTAAAAAAAGAAAATTCAATTAGAAATATTTTAACAGTTATTGGAAATATATTTTATTAAATACCTAAAGGAGTGTTCTCCATAATGTTAATAAGAATCATCTGCAACAGCAGATCATGTAAAATAACGTGACTTTGCGAATTCTTCCCTCAAACTAATGGATTTTATGGAAACTGACATCGATAAGGCAGCATTTTAAACAATCTTTTCCAATGTTCAGAATAGTTGGCCTTGAAATTTAAATTATTTTGATATCCCAAAAGAAATATCAATATAGATCATATTAAGTATTGTTAGTTATAGGTTGAGCAAGAAATTACTAAATTGGTAACATATACCTACATATATAGACAATGCTGAACTGAATGCAAATCGCTTGTTAAAGTCATCTTACAAGCGATTGGCCTAACTTCCAGCTAATGGCCAAACATATAGCCACAAAACAACAAAATCAAGGCGTTCATGTTTTGCGCTTAAGGTGAGTAACAATTCGAATATCTAAAAATCGAAATCAAAATTGAAATCTTAAGTGAAAGCATTAATTTGGATGAATTCTCTTCTCTTTGTTCGATTTAGAAAATTCATGCATTTGATAATGGATCGGTCAAAACGTCCTATGTGAGTATTCAGTCCAGAGTACATTCGATTTATTATAATCACCATATTCATATATGGTGCATATTTATTTGCTATTAAACTAATTCCTAGTTCTGATATGTATGTGATTTCGATTATTTTAATTCTGTATTCGTTCGAATTTTAGATAAGCCTTTTTCTTTGGATTAAGTAAGGTAAGTAATATTTTTATGTTACTTTTTCAGTAATACGACTATTATTGTATAATTATTAGAGAGCAAATATAAGGAAAAAGCAGAGCGAAGGTAAATTCTCATTCTCATTTGATGTAAGTTAGGTGAACTTGTGTCTACAATGCAAGTATGGGTATGGGTATGGGTATGCTTTCGTTTCAGACACGAATGCGATATCGCTTTGCAGAACTTAATAAATGGATTCGTCGGATTAGGAAGGTTAGAGCATCCTTCCTTCCTTAAAAGCTCCGTTTAGTGTATGAAATTTACTCAGCTGAGTAACATCTGAGGTAAGAATAATTTATTTTATCTTTACAATGTATACATATATATGTATTACATAGACAAGTCCTATTATATGTACCCTCTTCTAACAGAATAATTGATAATCAATCAAGATTCTTTCTATGACAGATATTTGATATTCGATATAAGCTAAAATTTTTTCTTCACAAATATTTTCACATTTACTTCAATATACTTGCTACTTGATTCAACAAGATTTGATGTAGTTAGACATTCCATCCATGGTCCTAAAGTTCGTTTCTATATATAACATCACATTTTCTTTAAGGCTTTTGTAGATGTTCGGCGTAGTTGACATATTTGAAATCAAGAGTCCCAAAAGAATGTCTGTGGCGTTAATTAAATATTTTAACTTCTTACTATTTAAACACTTATTGCGATTGAGAAATAAAAAGATTAGCTATATGAGAGAGAGAAAATAATTTAAATAATGAAATATTATAAAAACTTATGTGCATACAAATTATTTCTCATTATCAGGTACCCTTCATTGGAGCAAACTCAATCCAACGTCCTACAGAAATATGTTCTCGTTTGATGGCGCATTTACCTTTAAATGAAGCGATACGACGGACCATGTAACTTAGCTGTATTGGTGGTCATAAAGTGGTGAATTCTTTGAAGCCTATCTAAAATTTGTGATCTGATGTGTACGTGGAATTACCCGTCACCACATAATCCGATGTCTAGTTACATATTTTACAAAGACGAAGTGAAACAAGGAAGTAGTGGACAAAGATGAAGTGAAACATAAAGTTCCACTACGTGAAGTAGTGCAACTAATTGGGCAAGACTAATTGGGTAAAGTATATAGAATTACTTTACGTTTAACAACAGATTTTTTATTCATTTAATTCTGGTTTGAAGAAGGAACCTTTACTTACAGCACAACTACATACATTTTCGACAGGAGTTTCCACAGAAGTTACTAATATGGGAAATCTAAGTAAATGGTCTGTAGTGTTACAATTAACGCTAGCGAAAGGGTGCGTCTTGTTAATTGGAGATAACCAACCAAGAACCAAGATAACGATACTATGACTTTATCGAAAATAATAATGTATTTGCTAATACAACTTCATCAAAGGATTTTTTCGAGCACTGCGTAGTGTTGTTGCGTGACTCGATTCTTTTGGGTGTCCAACTCGCTGAGTAAAATTTTAAGAAGTATTTGTCACAAAACTATAAACAATTAAAAACTTTTGTATTTTGTATTTATAAATTTTTAATATTGTGGACTTTTAAATTAAATCAAAATTTGGATTGAAATGAAATGATAGTATTTTAATGTAAAAACAATTAAGTGTTTAAACGAAATGGTAAATATAGGCTCATGCATGCAGGTACGTGATACCAAGAGGTGTAGGAAGACCATGAAAGGAGTGTTAGTTGAGTTAAGAAAACAAATAACTGAAATATTCATATTTGAAAAATCTCAGTGGTTCACACAAATTAAGCACAATATTTTGATATTAGTCAGAAATTGAATTATACACTATCAGAACATAGTAAATATTCTGATCTAATGCACAATTTTGTATTATCTTCATAATTTGGAACATTTGTTTTCTCCAATATGTAGCGTAATATTAGACTATTAAATTTTCATATCATTGATTGATGATCGACTCAAAAATTATGTTGATCTCTTTTTGTTAAAAATATTAGTGCTGTGAAAGAAATAATTTATTATTAAAGTAGTAATGCTATTACTCATTAAACTTCATTTTCTTGGTTATTAAAATTTTAACATTTATGTATTTTTATTCAGTATAATTTATGTAGTTATCTTTTATGTAGTCTTATTCAGTTTATTAAAGGCGTAATTTGTATAAGTCTCTACAATAAATACTTACCATATATATGGAGGAAATAAAGTTTCGGAATATTGAGAACCAAATAGAAAAAAATCGTCGACTTTTGGAAATTGGAAATAGAGGATCTCAAACTTTAGAATATTAATAATAACAATAATTAAATATAATTTATTGCTTTGTTTTAAAAAAAAAAAATTTCATTAATGTACATTTAAAAAAAAAAAAATTAATTGAAATAAAAAAGAATTAAAATAAATAAAAGTTTTTAATTATTTACTTTATAAAGTATTTATAATTATTAATTTTTATCATATTATTTTTAATATTTTGTGCTGCAGATGAATAATGCGATTTTTAAATTTAAATGAACACATGATGCATAATTCTTAGCATTTGTTCTTAAAACAATTCAGTCTGCCAAGCAATTCTATTCGGGGGAGTCTCCCAATAAGGAACTTCTATTCGAAGGAATATTGCATTTTAGGAGAAATTTATCCCCTGGGTGAGAAAGCGTTTATTCCTGTAACAAAAATATGACAACGAATCTGTGATAAAAAGCAAATAATTTTGTGTTAATAGTTATTTAAATTAATTTGTGTATAATATGTGTAATATATTTAGATAGTTTGTGTAATCATATGTGTTTTGAAATCGCAAGACAGAGCAGAAACTTGAAAGAATTTGTTCTAGATTATATATATATTATACTGAAACATTTGATGTGTTTTAGGCTGTTTGCAAATTGCTTTTAATGTCCTTCAAAGAGGAAATTTATAGTCATAGACTATAGAAAAGAGTGAATCCACCTGAAATGCTAAGCCGTTTTTAAAGTTTGGTATTGCCAGTTGACACTGTGGTCGACGGGTGCAAATAAAATAAATGCTTTTCCATCACGTTGATCCTCACGTTGCATTTGAAGGAAAAATAGTTGAATTGTTAGAATTCGATCGATCAATCAAAATGTTAGTAAAGTGTGGTTTAAAAATATCCAAAAATTATTATTATAAAAACAAAAGCAAAATATTTGACATAATGACAGTACCAAAGTTTGCTGGATAAGAAGGCAAAACGTAAAAAATCAAGAATTTAGAAAATTCAGCTTTGCTTTAATATATAGATTTTGATTCTTATGTTAAAGCCCAAAGAATGAATAGAACGTATTCTTAGAATTTAGCTATACAAAATTTAAGTGGGTTTGGTCAGAAGCTATTCACGGAATATGTAGAAAGATTAACTTCAACTTTCAAGCTGTTTCTTGTCTTATAGTGCAAACAGCTAATAAATATTATTTTTCTATTTTTCTATAAAAAAAATTTCATCTATTTTGTGGCATTTGCTGTACACTTCTCTTGAAGACCTTAACGCATTAATGCTATACCGCAAGTGAAATCATTAACTGAGAAAATAAAATGAGTGGATAAGAATATTTTTTCTCTTACATTCCAATTTACTGATGCAATTTGACAACATAATAAATAGGTACATGTGACTGCTATATGGTATTTGGTTTTTCGTTAAAGTCTTATGGATGTCGAAATCATCCAACTCTATGAAATTACGAGTTCGTAGATTATTAAATAATGACGCCATTGTAATAACAAATAACGATGAAAACAGAATCCAAAAGGAATACGGATAACCTTGTTCACACAGACGACCGAAACTATTTCGGAATGAAATAGTTATTGCTTTTATTTTGTGTTTATAATTGTATGTATTTTTTTCCAACTGAGAACTTAATCAATTTAAAATAGTTTAATCCGGAATAGGTACATTCACTATACTACTATTACTTTCAATCCAATCCTTTAACTCCTTTAATTAAAATCCTTTAATTTAATTTGATTGTATGGAGTGCTTTCTGCTAGGTCCATTACATCAATTTGCATAATTACATACTCGAGTTTGGAGAAGTTATCAAAAAACATTGATTTTTTTAGTCCATGATTCCTTTGACTTTGGTAATAGAGGTTTATATCTGGTCCACACAACAAAACGATGTTCTGTAAAAACAAAATGATTACTGTTTAGTTTTTTTTTTTTTTTTTTTTTCAGTAGGTGAAAAACATCGAAAGCCACAGTGTGAGACTTGAACCCAAAACCACCTCTTAGGAATGAATGGAGAAGATTCATTCCAGTAATCAGGGGAGACAGAAAGTAGATGGACTTAATAGGTTCATCTAAGTCAGAAAGCAAGGGCATGAATTGAGAAGAAAGGATAATAATGAAGGTGGTGGGTTTACGGCTAGTTAGCGGTGGTGAGACTAGTGATATACTTTGTGACCAGGGTCACGAAAGCCGCGGTTAAAAAGAGGAATAGCGAGAGGATTTTGATCTAGCTCATCAAAATAGTGGAGAAGGTACTGTGGAAGTTTAAAACGTAAAGCTAGTACAAGGTCTACTGGGAGGGTATCTGGACAAGAGACATCAGGAGGGAGGTCGTGGAGCCGGGTGAGATACCTACGGGCGAGTGTCAAAAGGTACGAGTGATCTTGGCATTGCCATACAGAGTGGAGATAGAGAAGTGCTTGCCATTAGGCTTGCGCTTATAGTTGGTGCAATCACGGAGAAGTTTCCGCTCAAACAAGCGGATTCTTTCCATCTGAGCAGAAGTGATGGCAGACCAAATAGGGAAGTCATAAGTGAGAAGAGGACAAATAAGCTGCTTATAGCAGAGTAACTTAACTTTGCAGTTAAGTTGGTTGTGTCTTCGAAGTGCAGTTTTGAGTTGAGTGTGCCTGAACCGGGTGTTACGGATGGCATAATCAACATATGATATAAAATTGTGTTGAGATGAGAAGACAATACCAAGATATTTCAGCTTGGGGCAAGCTGAATTGGAGAGTTGTTAAGCTTAAGCTTAATATTAGAGGTGCTAAAACCTCTAGGACGATCACGCTGCTGGCTATTTAGCACGGTCCTCGCACCAGCTGAAAAATTGTATAAATTTTTCGCACCACATAAGTTCATATTTCATCACACCAATGGTATTATTAAATTACCCAAACAAAATCAAGAGATCAAAAAAATGATGGCTAATATATACTTCATTATACACTTTATATCACTTTATATCACATATTGATAACTTAACCTTTGTGCAACATGCTACCGGCAATGTTAAAAATATATTTAATTCCTGTTAGACCTGTGAACATTGGCCACAACATTGGGACGTACAAGAATTTCAAGTGTCCCAAAAATTTTGGAAATTTTAAATCATATGAGTTGAAATTTCAAATATTATTAACAGAAATATTAGTGTTGAATTTAATTGTTTCGATGAAAGAATCTGTATGAAATGTTAAGTGTCAATAAGAATAACTTACCTAAATGAATTAAAACAATAGCGAAAATCATACTGAAGTGGTGAGTTATGCTGTTAAGGGGAATAAATAAAATAAGGGGACGCATGAGTTGTATGTAAGGTTCAAAGCGAATATATTGGTTGGTTTCAAGAACGCTGTAATAATCGTAGATTTTGAACAACTATTTTCAAGTGTTTGTAGGTAGGGACAGGATAAGCTAGCACTCCTGTTATTTCACATGTTACACTATTGAAAACAAATTTAAAATTATTTATACTCCCCCATCAATTCATCATTAGAAATTAATCCTCATCTATTACAATAGTTTATCACCGGCTCCCGTAATATCAAAATAGGAGTTTATTTCCACTTTTAAGTGTAAATTGTGATCAATGGAAATTACTATATAAAAATTATGTATTTTTAATTACTTCAATAAATTTCATACTTGTTTACTTATATATGTACTGTACATAAAGAATATGTACAGATCATGAACATGACCAATTAAATCAAAATAATTTGAATATAAAGAGTTTAAAGAGGCATTTCTTTATAACAGTCCCGGAAACAGCTCTATTCTTGCCCCAACAAAAGATTTATATTTAAGGCATTCAAAAAAATATGATGCTATCTATTAATCTATTAAATAATGTTGTTAAATTAATCAAATAAGATTTATTTAATAAACGATAAATACAGTTAAGTTTGGACGTTCTACCAAAAAAAACATGTCAGTACATTCATCTCCACCCACACTGTAAAAGGTACTTACATATATTCAGGTTTTTTTTGTAGTCTTTTATTTATGCAATCGAGTTTATAAATCACGACTTATATGAAGCTGTAATATTTAAGTTTTATTGCAGAGTCTGAAAGCCATGATGTTAAGTTCAAACAGAGGCTCATACGTGATGACAGCTGTCTTCTTCTGTCTTCCTATCGTTAGACACCTTGAGGATACGAATTTGCTACCTTACGTTTGTATGAGTTTTACGAATATATTATCACGTATGGATCGGGTAGTTTGCGTACTCAGCATGCATGGGTTCACTGGCTTTGTAACTTGGAGTTTTTATTATAAAGAAAGCGTCTTGGGCATGGATAAATCATCATTTTGTCATGACAATATGATACTGGACTGCCTTTTACTTCCATTGGTTTTATTGTAAGATGTTGATATCACTATTTTCTGAAATTTTTGCAACATACCTTCAAATTGATAAAGTCCATAAATTGGTGCATTATTTTTCATTTCTAAGACTAGGAACGAGATAAATAATATGTGTACTATTATTTATTTTATTTAAATTATTGTAGATTATTTGAGTTGCATATATTTTTTGTTTATTCAGATAATATTAAGGCTCATGCCCAAAATCTATTTCATGACCTGGAAATCATTGTCAGTTCATTAAGTTTCTATAATATAAACCATAAGAAGACAACTGATTGCTATCTAATGAGGCAAGAACCTATTTGAATTATTGGTTCTATTATGAGAAAATAAATCCTAAGAAGTAAACAAAGTCTTTGTATTCTTGTTACTTCTTCGTATTATTAGAGTAGACTTTGTACTCTTGTTGCTTCTTCGTATTATTAGAGTAAATGATTTTAATAATAACTGAAAAATATGATTCAACGTATTATAAATTTTTTAGAATAAAAATAAAAATCATAAAAAATAATTCTTTAGTTTTCAGTTTAGCATATTGTACTTAAAATTCTATAAAAATGATTACGTTTGCATGTTTATGGCAAAAACATAGAAAGTTTTATGTTCTATGTTTTTGCTAATGAATTTTTAACATCGTCCCATCCAAACAAGCTTTTCACTTACGCCGTTGCTAACATAAGAACATAGCAGAACCACGGACATATCATTGGCAAGACTTTGTAGCGAGAACTGTTAAGCCACATTATGTAGGTATTATGCATCTGTTACGGCTATGAGATAAATGTTAACATATATATTAAGCTTATACTTATTTAGTATGGTTTTTGATGAAAATCACATTCGAAGTACTTTTAATTTTTTATCCAAGCACTGGTCTATTAAAGAAGTTCGAAGATATTTGAAAGTTTTTGAAAATGACAAATACTATATATATTTTGTTTTCTTAGATAATTATTGTAACATATGTGTAAATAATAGCTATAAGAATAACAGCATAATATAGAGTTAATATACTGTAAACAAGAACGACAATAAAAATTAACAATTTCAAAAGAAAATCAAAAGAATGACACTCAAAATGATATATCTCATTTGAAAAAAAAACCTTACATCTACTTTGACGTGTCTGTAAAATCAAGTTAACATAGAGTTAACAGAATGAAGCTTCAAAATATTGTATGTTAAAAAAAATGGTTTTATAAATCGCCATGTTTAATCACTACAATTATTTCTGAATAGATGGTCAGGAATCAGGAATAAAGCTCATGTTACGAATAACTGAAAGATTAAATAATTAAAGTGTTCATCAGTCAACTAGTACAAGGGTTCATAATGATCAAATATCACTTATTATTCTATCATTATAAGCAGGAATTATAAAAGATTGATCTTTACAAGCACAACCAACAATAATATGTACTTGAATATTGTAATTGTCATAAATAAACTTGTCACTTCGTAGTTATCATTAGTTAACACCAACTTCAATATATATAATAAATACATATACAGCACAATCTCGATATACCAAATTACATATTGTCAAGGCTTTTTTTTATTTTGAATGAATTTTTTATGCAATATCTTATGCAAAAGTGTTGTTCAGAGATAACTCTTTTGCAGTTCTTATTTAATAAGTATTTGATCGTTTGTTATATATTGTTATATATATATTAAGACGGTTCGTTATATAAAGACTTTGTTTATCCGAGAATATATTGTACATAAGAATAGGAAGTTTATGATAAAATTCACTAACAATAGAAGTATTTTAATAAAATTTTTATTGAATTAGTATAATAAATTTACATACTAATACTAAATTTTAGTATTGAGTTAAACTCTCTTACATCTTAAAACTTTACCAAAAGTTTTCCAAACATCAAGTTATGATATATTGCTCACTGTATGTCTGCAAAAAAATTTTTTAAGTAAATGATTACAGCACTTTTATGCCGTTTTCGATTGGTAATTCAGCGTAACTTTCTTAATCGAGATTCACTTCACGATTAATTCACGAGATTAATTTATAACTTTCTAGATATTTTATCAGAGTAGCAACATTACTCTGAAATTAACAACTGTTTTATATGACTTGACAAGTAAAGTGGGATTTAAGTCGATATCATAGTCGGTATTTATGTAAAATATTATATGAATGGCTGTTAACACTACTACAGGAGTGTTAGATTACTCTAAAAATGTTCCACAGGGACATTAAGCACAAGTCAAATCGTAGCGAACATATATGCAAAAATAATAAATTACTGAAGTAGTTTTATGGCTTAGATATATTTACCATGTAAATGTTAAGAATTATATCATTCGCGTCACTTCTTTCCTTGAATTTTGGAATGTGATTTTCAGCCAGCTTGCATCTGCATGGTCACTTGCTTATAATCTACTCTTTATGCATTCCTGAGAGGTGGTTTCCGTGGGTTAAAGTTTCATACGATGGCTAATGATGCTTTCCACTTACTGTAAAAAAGAAAAAAAATTACTGAAGTATGGAAATGAGTAGGATATTAAATGGTTTTTATAATAGACAAAAGCTAATTCTTTGTTTATAATTTAAGTTTCAGTTGACCATTTACTTTATAGTTTTGCGGTCTTAGTTCCACATTGTGTTCGTTGTTTTGCAATAGTTACGTGAGATATTATATAAATTATTCTAGTACATTGATATTTTTATTTGTTTTAATTTGAATGAGCTTTCCAATAAATATTTTATATATTTTTCTAAATAAAAAAAATAGTTAAAAAATAGTATCATTTAAAGTTTAAAGCTCATTGAAGCTTGGTTATGCCTATTTTCAACTGAGTTTCAACTATGAGAAACTGGGTTTAAACGTAATGTTAAGCGTAATTAGAATACATTATTAGTTAAATTAAAATAAAAATTTATATATTTAAGAGAGCTATAATTTCTGATTTAAATTATATATTAAGTAGAATTAAATATTATTGTATGTTATATTTGCCACACAACATATTTTTTTAAACTTCTACAACCAGAAAAATTGAAGAATTATAATCAAATTATTTTTTTAGAATAACTTTTAACTAATTAGCAACTTATTACATATAAAATAAGCTTGCCTACTTTTAGGGGCATAGCTCTCCATTATATTAAAAATTTTAGAAAATTAAACTAATTGTGTTATGCAAAGTTAACTGAAATTTATACTCTGCAGCATTTTAAATAAGTCTACTGTAATTGGATATCGTAAAAAATATTTTAATTGCAAATATTTTAATTATAATTTATAAAAAATATCATACATACAGAAACTGCACAACTAAAACTAAAAAATTAAAAATTATTGTCAGTTAATGCAGTGTAGTGCAAAGATTCTACCACAAATCTTAATTTGTACCTTTTATTGGGTAGTGTGATAGTAATATAAGTGCTCTAAAGACATTTCATACTTTTATAAAGAGATTTAATAATATTACTTAAAATAAAACAATTGTTATTCCTTTTGAATTTAAAAAAGAATATTTTATTTTAACTTATTTATAATTAAAAAAATTTAAGTGAACTTTTTATTATACACACTTTGCAGTATTTAGAATAAAGGTTGAAATAGGACTCGGAGATGAAATATTCAAAGTTCAGAGGACAAAATGTTACGAATTAGCAGCAATGATGTCATCATTTTGGTAGCAATCTAGTATTTTAATCTAGTATGTGAAAGTAGGCAGATCAAGCCCACAAATGAATGTAGCCAGTTGACTATATCTGGTAACGGTCATATAAAATAATTGGTCAAACTGGGTTTGTCTTTTTATATATGTAAATACAATCAATTATAAATTAAATTCATTCTTAACGTTTTTCTTGACGAAAGAAACTAAATTCTTTATATAAACAATTTTTTCCAATAGAGAGATTCTTATCGAACAGTAGTGAAATTGTAACAACAAACATTTTATTTATGATTTTTTATTAATTCAATTTTTGTATGTTTCAAGTATTGCAAAATACCCATTATCAGTACCTTTGGAATGATTTCTTATGTATAATTATTTGCAAATAATTTTTTGCGACTTCAAGTATTAAGTGTTGAACTCTTACTCTGTGAAATGTGAATCTCAAAAATAGTGTCTATTAGTCAACTAACCTAAAGCTGTATTTGACTTGTATATTCGAGCATATAGTGAATTTTATCAATTTGCTGTGAAAGTTTAATAATTTTAAGTTTAAAAGAATATTTAAATATTGACTTAAAAAATTCAAATTTCGGAAAAAATTTACTCTGTTTTTGTTATAAACATTACCAGGCAAAAGATACTCGCAAGCACAGGGAAGGAACGTAACCATCTTTCAAGAGGAAACATATGCGATAGACAGATGTGACAGCTTCAACCTTGAACGCAACTACCGGAACCGTAAAATTGCAATACTGATGGATAGCCATTTAGCTATAATGACACTTATATTCTAACAGGTGACATCCAAACTGGTATGAGAGTGCATAGATAAGCTGAACATACTTGGCTGGAAAAATCAGGTGCACTTAATATGGATTTCGGGACATGTTAGTATCCAAAGCAATGAAAGACAAACCAAGACCGACTCGGAAGAAGAGGCGCGGCTTCAATCATAATAGGCGTATAATCTTTCTGCGGTTCAGGCAAAAAAACTTTATCCATTCTTTTGAACGGCGCAAAGATAAAAGAAGCTTATTGGGAAAAGCTACCAAATCTATCACAATCTTGAATTTACAACCTAAATCATTTCATGAATTGTATAAAACAAACAAAGAATAACCAAAGAATTATTATGAGATTACTTACCGGTCACTGTAGATTAAATAATAACCTAAAAAAGTCAAGAATCCAATCAAATTCAAACTGTAGATACTGTAAAGAACATTTTAAAACTGCATATCATGTGCTAAGGGTCTGCCCGGCACTGATCCACAAGCGGAAGGAACACCCTAGAGGGTATTTCATGGAACATAAGGATTCAAAATTATGCAAGATGACCTTTATACTGTATTTTATTAAAGAAATCGAACTTATGGAAGCACTCTAATCCGACTAAGGGGCACAATAGATCCTTCAGGTTGCAGTGTACTATTCTTTTTCAATAATAATTGTAAAAATCGGTAGTATTGTTAAATGCTAGCTAACATTTCCACTTGAATTTTTAATACTTTTGACCACCACCTCATTCAGAATATTATGTCATTTAAAAGCAATATATATATCTTATTTCATGATGATTTATTACAAGTCCCGATATTGCTTATTAAAGCACTAAATCAAAAAATGAACTTACTTAAACTTTTGGAGATAAAGCCACATTCTTTCCAATTGTGAAGCACTGATATAATGAGTATTACCAAGGGCGTAGCTTGCACAAGAAAACGCTCGTGAAAGTCATTTAAAAACAACTGTTGAATACTACTGATGTTGTGCAACACTGTCATGTGATGTACAATGGGATTAAGGCAACCTTAGGTATTAGTTCCAAATGCACACATAAAATATTGCATAGTTATTTATGTACAAAACAGATTTAATCGGTGGTATGACATCTCGACTTTATGAAGAAGTCAAAAAACAGAAAAGGTTAGCACAAGCATAAAACTTGAAGGTGACAGATATAAAAATCAATGAAACTTAATTAATGAAAAGTTTTTAAAAGTCTTTAGATACATTTACCGAACATTAACAGAAATATTAACAGAAAGTGAACTAAAATGAATCAAAATGAATCAAAAGCGCAAATAGTTACTTTTGAATGTCCAAAACCTTCTTTAAACTCACTTTCTCAGAAATGTTTATATCTACTTGATGCAGCAATTCTAAATGAAAATTAGCGCAACTGTGATTCACGAGGTACGCCTCTTTTATACAATTGGTGAAGCCAACTCTTTTAAAGAACTATATAGCGTTCAAAGTATATATATATATATATATATATATATATATATTATATATATATGGTATATATATAGGATATATATATAGGATATATTATATATATATATATATATATATATATATATATATATATATATATATATATATATAGGATATATAGGATGTATATATATATATGTATACAAAATATACATTGTGACCGAAAAGCTTTCGGAAATTCTCATTTAAAATTCGCGCGCTGTATATTTTCCGATATTTTAAGTTTATGTAGTTTGGCAGCACTGTCCTTAATTACTATGCCAAAAATGAGCGCGATCTGTCAGACAGTTCGTTTACGGCAGCTGTTGAAACCAGTTCACCTCAGTAGGGCGTTGCGAAAAAAACAATGGAAAAAAATATTGAACAAAGAGTTTGCATCAAATTTTGTGTTTCGAACGAAATTTCGTGTGCAGAATCGTTGCGAATGCTACAAAAGGCTTATGGGGAATCAGTTTTATCGAAAACTCAAGTTTATGAGTGGTACAAAGCCTTCCAGGACGGTCGTACGACCGTCGAAGACATTTCGCAACGCACTACTGAGGTGAACTGGTTTCAACAGCTGCCGTAAACGAACTGTCTGACAGATCGAGCTCATTTTTGGCATAGTAATTAAGGACAGTGCTGCCAAACTACATAAACTTAAAATATCGAAAAATATACAGCGCGCGAATTTTAAATGAGAATTTCCGAAAACTTTTCAGTCTTAATGTATATATATAGTTGTAGTAGTCGTTTAAAATAAGAGACCCTCCCACAATTTGTTTTCAGTCAACACACGAAAAATCTGAATTGTGAATAAAACTTTTTTAATATTTTTATAACAGAATTTTTCACAAATTGCTTATGGGTACTTAACCTATAATTTTAGTAGGTGCACCAAGTCAGAAATATTTTGTAAAAGAAATATTACAAATTTATAATTAATATTCTTTTCTTGTGCTTGTTCTTCTACTTAAGTGTTTTCTATAAGTTTTTTCTCATTTTCTTGTACAGAACGCGTTACACCTTCGCTTATTTGCATAAGAAATAGCAAATCTGCATTTTCTGAAGTACCGAAGAACACACAACTTAACCGCGTGCTTAAGAAAACACAAAATATAAAACATACAAAACATAACAAAAACAAAAAATAAAAAGTACACAAGAATAAAATGCAAATAACAACAACAAACAAACTAAATGAAAACAACCTACCGTACTCATAATAATAATACATTATCCTTGCATTGTACGGCTTATTGTTGTGCTGTGCCTTGCTTTATTTCCTTAAAATTGTTGCATACTTCACGGTGTTATTTGATTTTTGCAGCTCGTCTTCTCTTGTTGTTTGTTAATCTTATGTAAATAAGCTCAAGCAGGTAAAAGGAATAAAATTTCTCGAAACAGTGAAAATAATCATTCATTTCGAAATCGGAATATATTATATATAGACTTATTATACTCTATTGTGTTTGTTTTGTGTTTCTTTCTTAACATATTTTCTGTTCAGTTTTTCGTTTACTTTATATTTGTTTTGGAATAAATTTGTTCTCAATGCTTTTGCTTCTAGGACTGTAGTACATAATCTTTAATTTTATTTTAATAATTTTCTTTTTACTTACATCTCCAACACTTCACTTCACCTATTTTCACCTCAAATATTTGCTATTGGATTGTTTTCATTCAAAAAGAAAACTTGTTTGCAATATTTTTATTTGGTTTTGTTGACCAAAAATATGCTATTGAATAATATGTTTTTCGTTTATGTTTTAGGAAAATACAATCAATACAAAATTTTTATTGGATAAGGAAAAAAAAATTCTATTTTAAAACAATTATATTTGTTTTCATTTTCTTATTATTTTTTTTTTTTTTTGTTAAAATTGCAACTAGTCTACTTAAACTAATTAACAATATTTATATGACGGGAACTTATAACAGTCGACATTATAATGTATTAGGATAACAAATCAAACGGCTTAGTTCATTTAAACTGACGTTTCAGTCCTTCCGTATGCAGAAGGAATGAAAAATATTTATAATAATTCTTTTTTAACTGGTTGTTTCATTATCTTTATAAAAACAGGAAATATTTCTCAAAGCTTTTAATAGGTATGGAAACTGGATTTATGTTTGAAGATAATAACACGATTGAGTTTTTCAGATATTGTCTATTTGACAATTGATTTTGGTAAACTTCAATGCTGTGAGTAACTTTTACCACTGTGCCGAATGCCGATATAGCATAGATTGATTTATGATTTAGTGAGTGTTTTTATACCAGGTATATGTATACCTCATATATCTAGTATATTAACACTAAATTAATCATAAATCAATCAATAGATCAATAGATTGATTTATGATTTACTTAGTGTTTTTATATCAAGTATATGTATGCCTCATGATTTATGATTTATTGAGTGTTATTATATCAAGTATATGTATACCTCATATATCCGATATAATAACACTAAACTATTTATAAATCATAAACCAATCAATAAATCATAAGCCATAAAGCAATTAATGCTATATCGGTACATGTATACCTCATATATTTGGTATAATAACACTAAATAAATCATAAATCAATCAATGCTATATCAGTGCTTCCTCACAGTGGAAAAAGGTACTCACAGCATCCCAACCATTTCATATTATTATCTCAAGAATAATAAATTTTTACGAAGAGCAATGCTCTGCTAGTGGTAATAAAGTAAAAGATTGTTTATTTTTTCTACATCTCCTTGGTATGCGTTCGCAAGTTTCTTTACCACTCTTACTTCTTAATTATTTTTCTTGTACATAATAGGGACTTTTAGCATTTTATATATATCCATCAAATTTCTTTTCCCCACTTGGTCACCTCGAAGAGAAATATTAAGTAAACCCTGTTTGTTTTAATAAAATTGTAAAAGGGATTAAAACAAAAGAATAAAATAATTATAGTTAAAACAATTAATTATTCTTCATAAAAGAATATAGTTGTCAAGTTTTTTGTTAGCATATACATATATAATAAATTAATGTTAAATATTTTCGTTAGATCACACCGTTATGTGTCCAAAAATTGTAACGCTATTATGTTCAAATCGGTAGTTGGGCGTGGGATATTAAGTATTCAAATTCTATTCATTTAAAACTATTTTTATCATGGAAACGAAACGAGGGCACTGACATTTGGAAAAAGTAATTTTCAACTAATAAGATTGGCCATAGTGATTGGCAATAGATGTTCTACCGATAGGTGAAATACCTGTTCCATCCTCACAGGTATTTCACGGTATTATCTTTCATAGTTATTAGGTATAATTTTACGGAGCGAAATCAATTAATAAGTCCAAGCAAGAGAATTGATAGGACTGAATTAGACTTATTGGCGATTGATATTAAACTCGCTAAGTTTCTAATTAGTCAGATTTTGTATACATAAAATTAAAAAACTATGGAAACTAAAGTTACTGAATAAAGAATCTGGCAAAAAAATAAAATAAATAAAAAATCTATTTTTATTATTAACTAGAAATTCTATCTGTGACCCATTATATTCATATTATAAAAAATTTTTTTGTTATCCTCTTTCACATCTGGCAATAATTTCTTATATATTAGATATTAAAAGAACTAATATTGTTTAGAATCTATAAATACAAATATGACTTCCAAAAATCGAATTGGATTTAAATCCGAAAGATAAAACTTTTGCATCGACTGTTTTATTGTGCAACTAATAATGAAATTCAATCATGTAGATGGTTTTCTATGTCTAAATTAGATATAGAATAGATATTAAAATTAATCTTACAAATTGTTATTGCTTTTATAAATATGCCAATAATAATACAAAATTACAGGAGCAGGAGAAAGAAAAGAAGATATTCTTTTTCGAGTCGGGTGAAGGTGTGGACAGACTATTACCTACAAATCCCATATTCCATATTTATATAACTTCGATGGGAGTTCAATATTAGCCTTTATAAGTTTTATACAATATATTAATCCTATTAACAAGTTTAAGTTATTTTTATTAGAATTTTCACTCTACCAAACTGTCATCCTCTTCTTAATTTGACTTCATTTCACTGAGCTTATCAATGCAGATGCGAAAAATATTAAGTGGATTTCATCCATTTTGTTTATATTTTTTCTGACTTCGCCTTACACCAAACACAATGCACATGTGTCTCTGTTTATATTTTGTCCTCTGGTGTTTTTCTCATTATTTGATTATCTTTTATCGCAAATAAAAGACAATTATCCTAATAACAGGTGCAAAAAAGGACGCAAAAGCACCAAGCAAAACAGAAAATTAACATTGCGAGGACATTTTCACACAATTTTTGAACTTTTTTGATATTTTCCCTGCCATTTTTTGACTTCAAACGAACTGAGTAGTTGTGGAAATTGCTTATACGACATGATAAAAATGATAGCTGGAAGTGGTGCTAGGAAAAGTGAATGGACAGACAACTAGGGAAGTATGTGCAGAGGAAATGCCGCCTTTGGTGCGCAACATTAACTTTATGTTATCGTTTGTAACGCCATCAAATGTGTAGAATTATATTGTCTTGATGTCTACATTACCGAGTACATTAGTGCGGCTATTTTTGTGTATATTTTTGTCTTGAATAATTCCAAATGTTTTTTTTTCTTTGTATTTATTTATCAGTATATTATGTGCGTTCCTGAAATCTATGTTCAGTTAAAAACAAATAACTATTCCAAACTTTTATAACTTTTGCCTCACACATACTATGTGTTATAAAAATAATTCAGATAGTTTTAATTGTACTTAATACTTAATTATGTTGTGCTTTATGAGGACCTATACTTCTTGTGGAGCTAAAGGAAGTATGATAAAGATATCGTACGAAATAAAAATTTCGATAACATACTATATTATTGCAAATGTGAGTTAAGGAAGTTTAATTGTTAGTTAACATAGGTTAGGTAAGGTTATACCGGCGATCCCTAAGGGATCCACTTAGCCCTATTAGCCCATTGTGTTACCATATGTAGAGAAAAACTCAGGATTTAAGATCATCTAGAACCTTTGGAGAAGCTCAATAAGATGAATAAGATCCTTAAGAAAGGTAGTTCCAATAGTCTTTAGTCGCCACCGTGCATGAGCTGGGCAAAAATAGAACAGATAAAAGGCACTGTTATCGTCTTGCCCATAGTTACGATTCAATCTTCTAGCATGGTTTCCTAATTTGCAGTGACCTGTAAGTAACTGTATCATTAGACTGCTATCTCCATGGGGCATCTTAATGAGAATATTGGATTTCTTTTAGTGGAAAATAGCCAAATTGCAAACAGATGCCTGCATATCTTTTAGTCTTACCATCTTTAATTTAAAATTTTAGCACAGAAATAACTTATTAACAACCACCTCCTTTCTGGCTAACTCGTCTGCTCTTTAATTACCATAAATATGCCTGTGATTGAGGATCCTATGTCCCTGCGTCAACATTTCGTTTAGAGATGTGTAACAGTCAAAAATCGTCCTAGATGTAAATTGGACTGAACTCTAGGACTTCAAGGCTGCTTGACTGTCTGATACTATGTACACATTCTTGCCAAATGTATTACTTTCAAATAAGCTATAGCGTCTTCAATAGCAATCACTTTCGCCTGAAAGATACTATAATGATCCAGAAGCAGAAAAATTTATTTAGTCTCCACTACTTGTTTTCAATTCGTCAGTAAAAATTAGTAAACCCTAAGCTAAGGAGGGGTGGTGGATGTCCATAAGTCTTTAAATGGAAATTAGACATTGAATTTTTTGTAGAAAATGATAATTGGAGAGATGTAGTCAACGTTGTTAGGAGTGGAATTGAAAAGATTAAGAACGCAGGCGTGTCCATATTCACTGGTTCTCTATTGTGAGAAAGCTTTGAGTTCAAGAGCAGATGAAACCAACATTTGTTTACAAATGATGTATAGATGTAACTGTCCACTGATACAGAGTTCAGCTCAGTGAGCAAAACAATCTAAATTATTTATTTGTCGTATAAGATATGAATTTGCCAAAATTGTAATTTAAAAATTAGACTTCAAAAACTTTAGAAAAATGAAAAACTCAATGAAATATGTGAATATGCATAAATATTATCGAATCTCATGTCATTAGCGGGATTATCGCATAAGGAGTCATAGTTTGTAGGTTAACAAACTGGCTTTGATAGAAGGGATTGCACTCATTAAGACTGTTAACGATATTTTGCTTTGGGTTGTCGCATGAAAATACAAATCAGGTCATAAAACTGTAACACATTGTCCCGAACACACCTATTTGATTGTGGATTTTGGTTAACACTCCTATTCTTTCTATGGATTACACAATTTAGAATTTTAATTGTTTACTATTATAATTGTATAATAGCTACTCATATTACCTTTTACTTATGTACCACTTTTATGTCTTTCGTGATACTTCATAACGTGATTGTATGGTTTATGTACCTTTACATAGAGTATAATAATCAGCCCTCATTAATATCATAGATGCTCTTTTCTCAAAGCTTCATCAGGTTGTTCAATTTACTGGACCACAAAATGCCCAAGAACTCAACAAAAATTAGATTTGTTTTCCATGCTTAATTAATTAAATTTCTGTGAAGAGTGCTATGCTCTACAAGAAAAAGAGAACTACAGTAAGTATGTAAGAGAGTTCCTTACTATACACAAAAAGAACCTATTCTAGGTAGCAGATTAATAGGCGAGTAACAGGTTCACCATTTTTATAAATCTCTGTATAAAGGTTTTATGATTAAAAAGTTGTTTTATGATTAAACATATTCCAATAAGTTTTGTATATGTGGTTCTTGACCCAAACACTCCCACTCCGGCGTAACTTGTAGTTTTTGAACCATTAGTACTTTCTTTAAGATATGCAATACGCATTATATATATTGCTTTATTGCTTTAATTTATCTAATTATATTATAACGTTCAACTTTAGTTAAAACTTAAACCTTTGTAAAATCTGTGAATTATAGTATAGACATCCTCAGTGCCTCATACCTTTGGAAGTGCCAACCTTTCTTTAATTTCTCTAAAATCGTATTGACGTTGCAAGTTAGGGTTGCAATTCTTTTGCTTTAGCAATTTTGTTTTACTGCAATTAGCTATTTCAAGCTATGTTTTATGATACTGTTTTTATTAGTATTTTTTAGTATGTTTGGTACTATGTCTAAAATTTTACTTTCTATTTGCAATTCGCGTTTATTTCGGTATTAACTATTATAAAGTTATTACATAGTATTTGCATCAGTAAACATTTTTATGTTTACCGATCTGTCTGATCATGCCTAGCATTCTGGCACTTAACATGTTTCCCAAGCTATAAAAACGTTCTCATTTCATGCCCTCGTTATTATGTCACCGGGGGCTATTGTCACTCTGCTATTTTTTATTTTTCCTAAACTACAAAAAGTCTCTATGAAACTCGTTTTACTTCTTTTGTCCTTTTCGCGATGCGAATCATAAGTCTTCTTCAATTATTTGAATTAATAGAATGTGGACATGATGTTCCAAAACCTTAGCAACTACTGTCGTGTGAAAAGAATATATTTTAAATGGTACTAAAAGTAGTGCTTCCATTACTGCTTTATATAGGAGCAGATGTTTATTAAGTTCTAACATTTTAGATAAGATAGCTTTATACACGTATGCCGCCTATGTCTGCATTAATTTGAGGGAGAAAATACTTAATATTTGATTTATTAACAAAGATTTTCTTTATGGTTAGCAATCCATTGACGGCCACATGCTAAAACATCCTCTGGTGCTGACAGGCTCCTATACGGATATATATAATTAGCGATTGTTTTAAAATAGCTCAAGTATCGCAGCTTTGTTTCAAGTTTTCTTCACAAAAACCACATCAACATAGACGTGAGACTAATAAAATGCAGTAGTCCTGAAACTAGATGAATTGGTCGTATATAACATAAGTCTCAATAGCAGACAAAGCTGACGTGTGTGTGTATAGCACTAACACGCCAGTTTTAAACTAAAGTGATATTTAAATATATTCAAAACTGGCATTGTAATGTTTTTATGTAGTTTAAGTAAATTATTAAAGAGTCAAACTTTTACGAATGTTTTTAATTGTTAATTTTTAATAAACAAAAGTGCTTGTTACTTTGCTTGAGGACTCATTATAAATGTTTCAAGCCACCTAAAAGTGTGCTACACATTTTCATTGTAATGGCAGATAACACTTTTTACTTAGATGATTTGTTCAACAAAAAAACCACTCAGAAGCATAAAAACTTCGTTTTCAAAAACACTAAATAGCAATTAAAAAAGATACGCTGCAAAAAGTGAAATAAAAATAAATAAATTTCAAGTTAAAAGAATACTTTTTCCAACGCCAAAAATGTATAAAGAACTTTCGAAGAGAAGTACAACTACTAAAAACCTTAAAAGGTACTTGCAACAATTTTCTTTTCACATTTTTAACACTTTTAGTTTTAAAACTTAATTGTTACATTCAAAATTACAGCAATAAGTGTCTTCCTTTGTATTTAAGCACAATACCAGCCATAAAAGATTCCACTATTTTATTTTCGCTTCAGAACTTAATTTGAGGAAAATGAGACAATTGGATTTGCTCAGCTTGGTTGTGAGCAGCTGCACAAAGCGCCACTTCGTGCATGAGGCGTATGAGTTCCTTCCTGAGTTCTCCTCTTCTATTGCACTCCAGTAAAAATGCTACAAAAATTAAATTAATTGTTGTTCAAATGCTTATAAGTGGATTAAAAATTAAACAACGTTAAAAGAAATTTCACATTTCTGCTTTGCACGTAGATGAAGTTTATAAACTTTGAGGTTACGAAGAAATATTGAGATGAAAGTATTACCTTCATATCTTTATAGTCGATATCATAGAGACTTCCCATTAAGGATATATGTTTCGTTTCGTGTTGAAGTTGTAGTACTTAATCTACCTTCTGCTCA
>NC_051848.1:79283219-79285913 GCF_002237135.1 Teleopsis dalmanni
CGTTGCGAAAAAAACAATGGAAAAAAATATTGGACAAAGAGTTTGCATCAAATTTTGTGTTTCGAACGAAATTTCGTGTGCAGAATCGTTGCGAATGCTACAAAAGGCTTATGGGGAATCAGTTTTATCGAAAACTCAAGTTTATGAGTGGTACAAAGCCTTTCAGGACGGTCGTACGACCGTCGAAGACATTTCGCAACGCACTACTGAGGGGAACTGGTTTCAACAGCTGCCGTAAACGAACTGTCTGACAGATCGCGCTCATTTTTGGCATAGTAATTAAGGACAGTGCTGCCAAACTACATAAACTTAAAATATCGAAAAATATACAGCGCGCGAATTTTAAATGAGAATTTCCGAAAACTTTTCAGTCTTAATGTATATTCCAAATTTGTTTTATCTCCTTCAAAATATGCTCCTTCTGAAGCGATACACATATGCCAACGCTTAACCCAATCTTCCATACACTTTTCATAGACCCGTGAAGGTATGGCTTTTAGTTCCTTCAGCGTATTCTCTTTTACCGATCCAATTGACTCAAAACGCTTACCACGAAGGGGCAATTTGAGTTTCGGGAACAGAAAAAAGTCGCACGGATCCAGATCTGGCGAATATGGTGCCTGAGCGATGACAGTGGCGTTGACAGCCGTGTTTGGTAAAAATATCGCGTAGAACAAGAATTTTTCATAGTAAAAATCGCTAAAGGCACTTGAGGTAGTCTCACATTAACAGCTGCTGTAAACAAACAAATTGAGAAATGACGCTCAAATTTGTACCATATGTCAAGAAAGGGTGTACCAACATAACAAAAAAAATTTTTTGAAAAGGTCTATTACTTCAGGAGTAGTTAACAAACAATAAAATCCGGATACTTTTTGAACAAAAGGTACGATTATACAGCTCTATGGAGTATAATTTCTTGGAGTTCTGAAACTTCAGCTTCTTCAATTTATATATCAGGTACTTATCGCATTTAAAAGTTTGAATATAATTTGTTAGGTGCACAGCAATTAAATAATCTTTCTAATGATTATCCACATTCACTCTCTTACCTAATTTTTTTCCCTTATATCTCTGTTGTGCATCCATTAACCGAAGAACACTTGTAACTTAAGATAAATATTAACCCATATTAGTGGATTATTAAGTATGAAAAAAGTGACTCAATGGGTCACTAAAATGAAACGTTCTTGGTTATAAAAAATGGAATTCCTCCTATACTTTTAGTAAGAGTGCATCAGGAAAACCACATTTTGTCAACATTTTTTTACCATTGGTGAAATGATTTATTTACTTATAACTAATATACCAACTATACCAATAGTATGCATATTTTAGAGCAGGGCTGTCTAGACTAGATGCGATCGCGGGCCAATACAAATCACTGTACAGATTGGAGGGTCGCAGAAACAAATACAGTGTTGTTTTGGAGAAAAATAATATACGGTTATAATGTTAAATTTAGTGTTATTAATTTAAATTCATTTATTTGGTATACTACAAAAATAAAATAACGCGGTTTTACCAGTGCACCAAAAGAAAATTTGTATAATTGTGGTATACATTGTGACCGAAAAGTTTCCGGAAATTTTATAAATAAAACGCAAAATTCTTTATCTTCATCAATATTTATTTTATCTCCTTCAAAATATGCTCCATTAGAAGCGATACACAAATGCCAACGTTTCTTCCAATCATCAAAACATTTTTTATAGGCGCTTTCCGGTATGGCTTTGAGTTTCCTCTGCGAATTCTGTTTTACGTCTTCTATGGATTCAAAACGCGTTCCTCTGAGTGGTAATTTGAGTTTGGGAAACAGGAAAAAGTCACACGGTGCAAGATCAGGTGAATACGGGGGCTGTTCGATGGTATTTATTGAATGTTTGGCCTTAAAATCGTTGATAATGTTGGCTCGGTGCGAGGGAGCATTATCGTCATGAAAAATCCATGAATTATCCTTCCACAATTGAGGCCGTTTACGGCGGATATTTTCACGCAAACGTCTTAAAACAGTCAAATAATAGGCTTTATTGACTGTTTGTCCTTCAGGGACGAATTCATGATGCACCACACCACGAATATCGAAGAAAACAATCAGCATTGCCTTGATTTTCGAGCGACTTTGGCGTGGTTTTTTCGGTTTCGGCTCGTCTTTTCCTCTCCATTCCGATGATTGTTGGCTTGTTTGCATGTCGTACTCGTAGACCCATGTCTCGTCACCCGTTATGATGCGTTCCATGAAAGTTGGATCGGAATTGGCACGATCAAGCATGTCTAACGAGACCTGTCCACGATGGTGTTTTTGGAACAAATTGAGGTGAATCGGAAAAAGCCGAGCGTTGACACGTCGCATACACAAATTGTCCACCAAAATCAAACGAGCCATCTCACGACCGATGCCTAGCTCTCGTGCTATCTCTCTAACACTCACATGAGGATTTTTGAACACGATTTCCTTTGCCTTTTCAATGTTTTCGTCGGTGGTAGAGGTCGAAGGTCGTCCAGAACGCGGCATGTCTTCGACGGTCGTACGACAGTCCTGAAAGGCTTTGTACCACTCATAAACTTGAGTTTTCGATAAAACTGATTCCCCATAAGCCTTTTGTAGCATTCGCAACGATTCTGCACACGAAAATTCGTTCGAAACACAAAATTTGATGCAAACTCTTTGATCAATATTTTTTTCCATTGTTT
>NC_051848.1:79286013-79306630 GCF_002237135.1 Teleopsis dalmanni
AAAAAGTTTATTAGATAAAATGCTTTATTTGCTTTTAAATACACTTTATTTCATTTTATTTTCTCTTATATTTACTTTTTTAAAATTAAAAACTAACATTAAAAAAAAAAAAAACTAAATTTGGCTAAACAAAATTATTAGCACAGCTAATGCAAAAATTGAAAAGCAAATTAAAAAAAAATATTTTCAATATCAATTAATATTTAGTGGCCAAGCTTCAATATTTAATAACAGCTACTATTTGCTTTGGAATCAAAGAAATCAATTTTTTTGTGATTTTTGGTTCAAAATATTGCCGCTCTTCAGCAGTGCCACCTTCAGTTCCGCCTTTGTTGTTATAATGGGCTTCTTTTGACGTCTATCCTATTCTTCCGACAAATATTCCATGGGGTTGCGAGCCACATACGCATATCAATAGCCGTATGTTTTGGGTCATTATCATGTTGGAAGGTGAAAGGTAAACTCAAGTTTTTTTGACGTTTCTCTGGAGGATGTCTAAATAAAAATTTTTGTCTATATTGAATTCAATGAATTCCAATTCGCCGACCCCTGCAGTGGACATACAGTCCCATACAAACACTCCTTCACCACCATGTTTCAAAGACATAACAAGATTTTCTTTTTGCAGTTTAGTGTTTGCTCTTGTTCAAGGCGTTTGGGAGCCATTAGATCGAAAAATCGAACAATTTCTTTTATTCAAGAAGAGTATATTGTTCCAAAAGTCACTTGACTTTCATTCTCATAGGCGAAATTCTAGTTTATTTACTCGCAAAATAAACTGTTTTCGTCTAGCGACACAATAGTTGTAACTAGCCTCTTGCAGTGTCCTCCTGACCGTTATGGGATGAATTTCCTTGCCAAACTCTTACTTAACCTCAATTTAGGTTGATCTTCACTTTTCGTATTATTATATTGCGTTCACGGACGCTGAGGTCGGTCTGTGTGCTTTGCACTTTGCAACAATATCGCCCCCTTGAAAGGCTGCACGATGCTCCGAAAGGTATAGCGGTTTCTATTCCTCATTTCTCCAATATCCGTATAGAAAATAAAATGAAATAGAGTGTATTTAAAAGCAAATAAAGCATTTTATCTAATAAACTTTTTTGTTTATTAAAAATCGCATCATTAACAGGATAAAAATAATGCTAAAGTTCAATTTGCTTGCTGTGCCAATAATTTTGTTCGTCACTGTATGTTAGAATATAATAACGATTTAAATAAACACCACATATTATATTGGATTATTTTACTAATATTCATCATTACAATAATTATTAATAATAAAATTATTTTACATATGATCAAACAGTAATTAAAAGTCAAATAGACTTTTAATGTTATTTATTATTATTACTATTTATTGCCATTATCCAAATTTTTATTAAAAATATTAATCACAAAAAAATAAAACTTCGCGTACGAAACCTCACGTTACAAAAAGTTAAGGCAAACTAAATGGACGTTTAAAGAAGGCAAATGCAATGCTTGTATTTAGTATACATATGTATGTATGTAAGTATATGCCACATATAACAATACATAATTATTGCATACAAAATTTGCGATAGGCGCCGGACAGACGGGTGAGAAAAAAAAATATTTTTTCCAAAAATAAACAAAAAATTAAAAATGATGTTAAGCGCTGGACTTAACTTACAATCCATACGTATGTACGTATATTAGGGATATATGTATATACATATGTACATACATATATCAATTTTATATTTTACTTATTTAAAGGTGTTTGCATTGTTTTTTTTTAATATTACTTTAAATATTTTGAATACATATTTAATATTTAATTTAGTGCAATATATTTACAATTTATAAGAATAGTAAGCTTATTTGAAATTTATACTATTTATTAATTATTACATTTTAATATAACTAAATAATTTAGTTTAATATATTTAAATATAATGAATTATATATTATTTCGAAAGCACGGACAGTGGGTGAAATAAATATTTGGATAATTTTGTTATTCGATCTTGCACAACCAAATATGAACACACAAACCCACCCTTAAATGACTATCAGCGGCGCACAACACTTTCGCATACACTTTTTTGTTTTTGTGATGATGTCATTTACTGGTGCACAGCTTCGCAAAAATCTTGAGGAGTTTAATGCACAGGCAGAGCTGTGCAAAATCAATTAAATTACAAATTAAATTACAATTACAGAATAATTATAATTGATAATTGAATTTCCAGATTATATGTGTAATTTAATTGAAAACCTCAATTACGAATTGCAGTATAATTGTAATTTGTAGTTGAGTTTCTAAATTACAGGTATAATTTTAATTGAAAACTCAACTATGAATTACGCGTAATTTGCAAAAATAATCTAGATAAGAAGAAGCATCGAAACTTCTGAAAGATGATAAACGAATCGAAACTATGGTTGGATTTTGGGTTGTAAGTGGCCCGCAGTTTGTTTGCGCCTTCATTCATAGTCTCTTTTTGGGTTGCTTGTTTTTGGTTTTTACATTTGGTGTGTAGAACTGTTCCATTAGAACTTCAAAGCAGATCAAGAGGCAGAAAAATTTTTTCTTTTGTACGCAAATCGAAATCTGAATATGTTGCATTGTTGCTTGTTTCATGAAGTTGTGAATTTAATATTGCTATTTTTTTTTGTATTTCTGTCTTGTGCAGTGATCGAAAATATGTATTTAGAAATGTGTATACTTGTTTCATTTGTTAGGTTGCGTGTGTACTTTTCTATGCTTTTGCTCTATGATATTTGTTTGTTTTGCTTGTATGTTTTTTTTTGTTTTGGATTGTAGTTTTTTTTTATGAAATTTAGGAAGGTGTCTATTATGCATGATTTTTTTTTTTGTTTTAAGCGCTGATATGCATGTGTGTCAGAATGTGTATACATTTTGTTGTTTTTTTTTGTTTGATTGATTGAACATTTCACTATGCCTTGCACGTAAGTTTTTTAAAGCAAATTTGGAACGATCGTTGTTTTTGTGCATCAAATAAATATATGCAAATTTGTAAGCAGTATATGTATGTGTGTACAATGTGTATGCAAATAATATAATTTTATCTGTAATGAGGTTATGCCTACATTTATGTTATAAGAATTATTTTTATTGCTAAATACGATTTAGAAATTATAATAACAAAAATTAGTAAAAATATGTAGTTTAAGAATAAAATTTTTGGACAAAGTCTTATGCTGGATGTATATTTGGTTTTGTATGTGCAATAATTTTTTATTGAATATTTATTAAATGGTTAATTGCCTACAATGTTTAATTTTTCCCTGTTATATACACATAGTAGAAAAAGTCTACGGATATTTTTTTGTTTTGAAAGAAATAATATTTTTCATTTTTGATTACATTTTCTGGGGTGAAGACAAAATCGATCTTTTTGATTTCTGTTGCAATTGAAAGCGTGTTTTATTGTCTTTTTGTTATAGTTTTTCTTAAATTAAAATTTTTAGATACGAAAGTCGCTTTTTCTATTCAAAATTTTTATTAATTCATTTATTCGCAGTACTTCCGCAAAAAAATACGAACATTATATTTATACTTAAAATTTAGATGGCGCTGGCTCGCCTGCCTTGTGGCGTTCACTTTGCCATCTATCGGCAAAGTAGAACCAAAAATGATCTTTTTTTGTATGGATAAGCAACCAACTTCAAGTAGACGGGAGGTAAAAATAAAATAGTTAATCAGCAATCAATAAAAAACACACTAAAAAACATACAATTTAATTTGTATAAACTTATGGTAAAACAGCCATAGCCTTGAGTTTGCTCCGCATATGGCGCTATGAGGGTGGAGGTTATTTTTCAAATAATTGCATTTTTGGTAAGATATGTACAATTTTTAAAAAATAATTGTGAAAAAACTATATGTACGATTTTTATGGTTTTAGACTTTATGAAATGGAAACTTTCTTGTCTTTAAAGAAAAATTAATGCTACTTCTCTGCCGTTTTTGCACACGAGGATATAACGATTACAGTAAAGTGAGCTAACAAAAAATGCCATTTTTTATAAATTTTTTATTAATAAATTGAAAAATGTTATTGAGGTTTTAAAGTTATGTTTTGTAATATATTTTTAAACATTTCTCATTTTTAGTTTTTTGATTTGGATGATATTTGCGCAGTTTCGATATCGAGATTTAATGCGATTTTTCACAAAAACTGTGCGTACGATTTTTACTTTAATTAAAAGCTTGTTTTTTGTCTTTCAGATGAATATTCGTGCATGTCTCTGCAGTCTTTGGTTGTTTTTTAATAATTTTTTAAGTAAAAAAGTCAATTTTTTCAAAAAATTTTATTTTTTTATTTTTTGAATATCTCAGCTACTACGCAACATACAGTTATGAGGTATATACCAAATAAAAGACTATTGAATTTACTATCTAAATCATATTTCTTACTTGGTGAAAAAGCTTAAATTTGGCTAATTTTGACAAATTAATAAACTTAGAAAAATTTCGTGTTCCAATTCCGGCTTGGTCTTCTCAGCATCGTTGCTCTAGGCTCAGGTGTTTTTTCTATATGATTTTGCCTAAGCCAAATATGTTGTGTACGATATTGGTTTGATTGGTGATTACACTAACAAAATATTAGTGCTCATACATAAAATAATAAGTTCGATTGTTTACACGATTGAACAGACATGTTTACCCCATTGCGTGTACCTTTTCAGAATTCATGATTTTTTTAACAGAGGCAAATTACATCTCTTTATATTTCTATGTTTTTGTATATATCCTTTTGAATATATCCCTTTGAATTTATTCTCCAAAATTTGACTTAAGGCAAGAAAGGTAAATACATTTCCTCATATCTCGCCGACCCTAACTGTTACCTTAGCTAAGTTAAAAAGAATATAACACAACATATATATTTGAGTTTTATTTTATATAGCAAGTTGTGCTATACGGGTGTACTAAGACAATGTTTTCAAGAGTAATTTTATAACTTTAGCAGGTTAAGAGAATCAAGTTCATGAGCTTTTCAAAAGTCTTACGGCTTTCTCACATTATAAAACACTTTTTAAAAGGATTTCCGAAAATTTTGTTAGCAGAAAGCGGATTTATGTTAGTTGAAATAATCCTTCAAGTTATTTAAACATAACTTAAAACATTAAATAAAGCTCGTCAAAAATTAATTTACAGATGTTAACAACTTTTCGACTTCAAAATTATTTAAATTTATTTGTAGAACTTATAGATGACGTACAAAACATTTCATATAAAAAAGTGATTATAATTTTATTGTCTTTTCTAAATTTTTTAATTTTATTCATACTTTTTGAAGATTTATTTTGAACTTGAATGCATATAGTGTTAAGACCTAATTTGAATATATATTATAATAATATATGTAAGAGATACTCACACACACTCACACAAACACACATGAACTGTTGGCAGGTAAATGTAAATGCAAAGCTTCTGTTTAGGGAAACAGCTTAAATTTATGTTAATAAAATATTGTTTAGGCTTTACTATCTTAAGTCTAAATAATACGATATCTAAATATTTCCTTTTTATTTTAGATAGTCGGTGTGAGATTCTCAATTTCTTTAAGTTTTATATTTTATTTTTTATAGCATAGCAAAAAGAAAGTAGGTTAGGTTAGGTTGGGTTGTACCGGCGATCCCAGAGGGATCCACTTAGGCCTATAGGCCCATTGTGATACCGTATTATTGAGAACCCATGGGCTAAGACCATCTAGAAACTTTAATAAAGCTTATGATGCTATATAGAGGTAGGTCTCGAAGTTCGTCAAGATCCTCGAAAAAGAAAGCTCCCAAAAATTTAAGGCGACGCCGCGCCTTCAAGTAAAGGTTTGCAAAAAGCTTCTAACTTATATGAAAACAAACATATGGCAAATATACATACGAAGGATCATCACCTAAATGATTTATCTCTTACACATATCCCGGTCTCTTCACTGTCTCAAATCGATGAAAACGGCCACAAAAATCTAGTTGAAATATTTTAATTATACGAATGGAATTCATAGACTGCAATTATAGATGGTACATTTTTTTTGTTCTGAAGATAAAATTGACATTGTTTTTACAGTTAATGTTGTGAAATCAGGTAATTATCAATTCACCCAGTAGCTTAGACAAAGTTGCCTCTTACTCCTGCTTGTCGTTAGCAATTTAGTTTAATTGAATTCTGATACGATTCGAACTGATATAAACTATAAACAATTGAACAATAAATATTTAGCAATTACTACCGATCTCTTATTATGAATTTTTTACTAAAAACAAAGAGTTTATTCGCGTATCTTCCTACCTCTCCGACTCTGATATCTATTTCAATGTATAAAAATATTCCAAATCTTTTAACTCTGCTTCTAAGTGTCGTTTGTATTAAACTAAAGTAATTGCATAAAAATAATAAAAAACAGAAAGAACACATTAAAAGCAAATGAGAATTATAAATTAAGTTATAAGATGGAATAGTATTAAGACTTATCATACATATAATTGGATTTATAATTCTCAACAACTTCTTTTATATTTTCCTATAAAATTGTATCAGAATTTTCTTCGGATAAATTTAAGTTTAATGTAAATAAATATTATTTAGAGATAGATAAGGAAATATTGCCAATATAAAAGGGTTAGATAATTAATTCCTAGTCATTAAAAAACAAGCCTACGCTACCCAATAACAAGAAATTAAAAAAGAGGAAATGGAATTTGTATCGCACTCTTTAGAATTAAAATTGATTAATTACGACTACATATGTTGAAATGGCCATGGTTGTGGTCCCTCTTTTATTAATGTCACTAGAAGAGAGGTTCTTGACGTTACTTTCTTTATCTCTAATTATGTTGTTAACTGATGGTTCTTAAAGGAGATTTATTTATCTCGCATACAGCACATTTACTTTGAATGCCCGCACGGTTGCCACTTGAAAATTTTTTCCTGTACCAAAATTGGTTTAAAAAGGTACCATTTCTGTAAAAAAAGGTCCAAAATTTTTTTGGACCTCTTTATTTTTTCGTTCTTTGTCTTTCATAGTGTTATAAATGAACAAAATATAAAATAGTGCAAAGTTGCATTTATAAAAAAAATTAATTGGAAATATCCACAATAAAGTTGGGTCGCCCAAAAATGTACCATTTTTTGAACATGAGTACCAAACGAAAAAAAAAGTACCAATTTTGGTACTAAAGTACCATAAGTGCCAACCGTGAATGCACGTTCAGACGGGATGCGCTATGTTGGAAAGACAGGCTTAATGAAATGGGGAGAAAAGTTAGGAATATTTTTAATATAGCTCTAAGCGTTCAGCGATGTGGGAACACTACAGAATGTCCTACAAACTGCGTACAACAATGAGATTAAAAAATCTAAACGGAGAAAATTTACAGTGACAGTGGTAAGGACACTTCCTAAATAACCCGCTTTCACAAGGTGTTAAAAAATGCTCTTACAAATAACATTAGTCTTTTAAAAAAGAGTGATAGTTTCTACACAGCGAACTGCAGGAAAACTTTGCAACATATATTACGTGTGCATTTTCCAGGGTCGATCTTATGTGATGCATTCATGGATAGGCGCACCTTATGCCATGCACAGCCAGACAGACAATTGAAATCTCCGTCTAGTCTCAGTGTTGATGCTGATAAAATAAAATAGGCAGTGAATTCTTTCAGTCACCTTGAGTTTCCATGAGGTGATGGTATCTTCCCTGCAGTTATTCCAAACGGCATCGACGTTCTTATCAATTCCTAAAGGTTCTTTTTAAGGCAAGCTTATGCTGGAAGCACGGTTGTCACTTATGGTACTTTAGTACCAAAATTGGTACTTTTTTTTTCGTTTGGTACTCATGTTCAAAAAATGGTACATTTTTGACGACCCAACTTTATTGTGGATATTTCCAATTAATTTTTTTTATAAGTGCCACTTTGCACTATTTTATATTTTGTTCATTTATAACACACTTTATTTTAAACACCCTCCAAAAAAAAAAAAAAATGTATTATAAAATAAAATCATCCATATAAAGAGCCCTTAAAGCGCTAAGGGCTTTATAGACAACGCGGTATTGTACAGGTAAAACTTGGGGCCTCAACCCTTGGTTGATCCATAAAGATTGATTTGGTACACAGATAGATCAGAAATGGATGAAGGCATTGGTGGTGGAGTATATAGACCCATCACCAGAATTTCGAAGACAATATGCATACGGCTGAGTGTTTTCCAAGCTAAAATTCAAGCAATCAACTTATGTAAGAGATTCCACCTATTTATTTTCACAGTAAGGTTGCTCTTTAAGGTCTGACTTCCTAGACATTGAAGTCGAAACAGATCCTTGAGTATTTTGAGCTGCTACAGGTAATTGAAACTCTGAATAAAATAAGTTATTATTGGGTTCCGTGTCACAGAGCGATTTTCGATAATGTGCGAGCTGATGAGCTAACCAGAACTGCATTATCTCTATAGTAGCTATGAATATGTACTATAGCTTAATTTTATTTCATGCTCTGCATTATTTTGTCTTTTTGATCCAAATATGAGACGCGCAAAATATACTATTGTATTCAAATATACTATTGTATACTTAAATATTTAACAATTTCAACGTTATTTAACACGTCCCCATCCAGAATTCGTTTAACTCAATATGCACATTTGCACGCCTCAAACAAAATGATTTCTCGCATAATTTGAGAGCACTAGCACCTTTCGCATATGTTATATTACTATCTTTTCAAATTAAAAGTAGCTAAATCATAAGTGCGAGAAAAATAAATTATGTAGTGCTGTAATATAGCACAATGTGCAGCATATTATTTTCGTAATAACCGGATTTGTTAAGTGTGTATATAATTATTATATGCTTTGCAGGTAAACTTGTTTGAAATGATTTTTGCATTCCTACGTATCTAACAAGCAAAATAATTTACTACCAGAAAATAAAAGATACAAATAGAATGTGGGAAGGAATGAAAGTGTGAGCGTTATGTATGCAGTTTTCTTTCCATGTTTCCAAGACGGACAGACATGGTCGCAGAGTCATTAATTTCAAAATTGTAAGTCGTAAGTCGTTAAGTCATGTTGTTTAAGTTATTAAATCAGAAAATAAAGCAAACTTTATGGCGATTTATGTATGAGTATATGTTAGTATTGGTGCTGGCATTGATGTTAGTGGTACTAACAAGTCACAAGGTAGGAGCTAGTCAGCAGGCTGAAGCAAAACCTACAATTTTAGTGTAATTTTAAAAATTAAATTTTATGCTTTGCATACTTTTCGGCTTAGAAACGTGACTGTAACACGTATTCGATTACATCAACGGAATAAATTTGCAATTTTTCTTCAAATCATTGTTGTTGATTGTTTTCCAACGGAAACACATATTCGCACTGCCTTAAAGTACGCCTGCCTGCTTGTCTGTTAGTTCGCCAGTTTACCAACTTGCCAGTTTGCCAGCTTGCCAGCTTACCAGCTTGCCAGGCTGTCAGTCGGACCCGATGCTTACTTGCATTGCAAAAGTTATGCCATATTTTCTGCTCCTCCTCATACTTGTGTTTATTTTCTTTCAGCAATTGTATCTGGAACTGAAATATGGAAAACTGTAACCATGTGGCTCCTCTAGTAAGCTAAATCGTCTCAGACATGTTTGAAGGAGTAGTAGTGGCGGCGCGAGCTTAAGGAATGCTAAAAAGACTAAAGAAATCGACAAACAAGCAAACGTAATGAAAACGGAAATACAAGACATGCTTATTTATCTATTTCCGTTTTGCAAATAAAAAGGAAGCAAAAATTCTGTTAAATTAAATTAACTTTGTAAACTAGTTGTACTTCATGTTGCTATTGCTGTTGCTGTTGCTGGTATTGTTGCTATTATTGTTTTTGTTTTTGTTCTTGTGTTTGTTGTGTTTGTTGTTATTATTTTTTGTTGTCGATTTAAATTTTACACAAACTCTTAGGCGTACACAAAAATTGTATCTTTCAGCAAACAGGCTGAACCGAGTTGAACTGAGCTAAGTACTAACGAAATTATGTGCTATAAAAATCATAAATCAAATTATTAAGCAAAAGATTTTAAGCGAATATTCTTAAGGATAAAGCGAGCGAAATTGCAAAATCAATTATTACTTTCATTTAAAACGCTGTACGTTGATTGCTTTAATTTCGTTCTACTCCAAAAATACAAGCGCAACTAAATAAATATTTTTGGAATAAATTTAATGTTGTTAATTTTAAATAAATTTTGTTGAAAAAGTTAAAAATAATTACCAACAAAAAAAATTAGATGCAACCTCGAGAACTATTTCCGCTTTAGAGATTTTTTTGGGTTTATTTATATGCTGACGATACATGTATGCTATACTCAGATAAATGTGCTCTCAACATAACCAACACACTTCAAGAACATATAAACTTCATCCTAGAATATTTCCAGAAATGGAAAATAAAAGTCAATAATGAAAAAAGCTAAGGCTCTGTTTATTACGCGTAAGTGGAGACAGAACCCGTCGAGAGTGAATGTAGGAGATAAGGTAATAAACTGAGAGGACAGCATTAAATCTCTCGCATCACGTTGGACAAACGATTCAAATGGCTTAAACATGTTCAACTGAAAAAAATTAGCTATACCAAAATTCTTCATCACCTGCAATCGCTATTCAAAAATGAAAATCTCAATACTAAGAACAGGATGCTGATATATAACACAAATAATTCGTCAGTCGCTTCTATGTGGATGTGTAGAGTTTAGCAAAACCTCAAACATTACTTTTCGCCTGCTAGAAATTGCACAAAGCCAGGCTGTGAGAAGACTTTTCAAGGTATCATGGTGCATTAAGACGAATGAAACCCTCAGGGACCTCAAAATTGATCCCATCAAAAAATACATAAAGGATAAAGAAAATAAGTTGCCAACACCGCGTTATCGAATCTCAGAACGGTTACAGGCTCCTCGAGGAGGTGGATTCTGATTCGAGGATGCAGATCTGAGGTGAATTATTGCTTAGACTGATGAAGTGATACACAATAATCCAGCAAAGGCATAGAGAGGGGTTATGAAGATACTTCGCCGTTAATAGAGAGTAAAAGTGTTCAAGTGCACTAGCTCAAATAGCTTCAATATAATAATAAATGTTTTGGATTATTATATTGAGTTAATAATGACAATAATTATTATACATATGGCTTATTATATTTAGTTAATAATGACAATAATCAAACTATTTGGAATATTTTTTTAATTCTATTTTGAGTGACTTGTACAGCAACCTTAAAGATCTATTGCGTTCTCCAGATATTTCTCTAAATACAATTTCGTCAATGAATTGAGTATTATTTTGATATCATTAGTATTTTTTTTTTCTTATTCAATAATCGAAAGTCATTTATCTGTTTCTTCAGTTTGCGCAATTGTACAAGTCTAGCTCCCAGCATATGATTTACGGTTTCACACTTTTTTCAAATAAACTTTCTAATTCCATTAGCACAAAGTTCTGGTTTTATAAGATAATAATTTAAACTGCAGTGCGCTCCTTGAGTTGCTGTGATTTATACATTACTTTTATTTGGTTTTATATACTGTTAAAAAACTAAATATCTCTTTAGCCATCTTTTTCTATGATAGCTCTGATATTGTTCCAATATTGTCTCAACTATCGATTTCTTAATTGAATTAGAAAAAACTGTCCATTCCCAAACCACAAAATTGTGGATATAAGATCAAATTTTCTGATACAATCTATTTTTCTTTAAGTTAAATAAATTTATATGCAAGAATTTTGTAAAAAATATATTTTTACTATAACTAAGTATTTTATTTGATAACAATATACGCATATCAATTCTAAGAATCTGAGTATTTTGAAAACTTTTGGTCTATATTTCTTTGTTTTATTATTTTAAACTTAATTTTGATACAAACTTAAGTAAGATTCTTAGGTATTTAGATTGCACATCAATATAAAGATTTTTGATTGCTAACACTTGAGATACTTGGGTTATATATTAGAAAAATAGTTCACCCCAAAAAATCCACAAGCTTAAGCTAATACAAACACTTTGACGCCTCCGTTGGATTTAAAATAGTGCAAACTTTATATAGAAAATAAAGTATTATATAAATAAAGAAATATTAAGATCAGTCTTATTCTATTAGAAATGGTAAACCTCTCAAAACTACATTCAAATGCCTTCAGTTACGTCAATTTCAAGCGGTTCAAAGAATATTAAAATCGTATTTTTACATCGAATTAGCAAAACTGCATAGAGAGTTCCGTGTTGAGCGATCACCAATTTATATACGTGACAAAGCATTAAAACTTTCTAACACCATTGACATCCGAATGTCAATGTCCTCCCTTTGCTGTAGACAACTTCTATCACAATTGTGATATATGCGGACATTCACGCATTATTTATTATGTTCACATTGTCATTGGTTAATTATTACGTTAATTAAATAATAATTAATTTTATTCGAGGCATATTATTTTTAGCACTGTGAGACTACATAAAAGTTGATCTACATCAATCCCAATTTGCAATCTCAATTTTGTGAAAATTTGTGAAATCCACTAAAATTTTGAACGTGAGAATATCATATGGTATGATATGACATCTCAACTTTGTATAGGTCATATCTTTCAAAACCTTTGCTTCGCTTCTTCAGTTAACAAAAAATGCAAAACGCTTTGTAATATAACAACGTTACTTATAATTAATAATTAAAAGATTATTATAAGTGGAGTTTTTTTAAAATTCGTAACTAACGTGCTTGTCCCACGAACTTCATCAAAGGCTTATCTGCAATAAAAAGATGCAATGCATTCGTCGAAAAGGCAAATGCACAAGTGCAGACTATGAAGTCACAATGCCACTTAAAAAAACACTTGGCATATAAAATTTATTAAACAGCAAAAGGCAGAAGTTTGATATACTAAAACTTGGTATTTCAGCAGTTGCAGTTGCAATGGTTGCTGCAGTTGCTGCAGTTGCAGCTGCACTTTAAGTTGAAGTTGCAATTTCATGCGGAATTGCAGTGTTTGTCATGGCTGCATATTAAAATTCAAATAGCGATTTCTATTTCCATTTAACTTGCAATGAGTACCGAGCGCTGTTGATGTTGTTGTTGATCCTTTATTCACTTATAAGTACTAGAACCAGTTGCAATAGTCGCAAATGTGCAAATTTCTATAAAACATTTGATACGCAGTCAAATATACAGACACGCATTGCTCGGCATTGATGTGAAGCACTTGATGCACCCTACATTTCGGCTTGAGGTAGACATTTATTAAAAGCTTGACGGAGCAAATGTTTGCAGTTCCAATTTCTAATGTGACAGTTTGAGTAATGTGAGAATGCGGTTGTTTTGACAAGTGTTTGCTGCAACATGTCAAAGTTTGAAAAGCATGAAATGCAAATTTCCAAAATATTTCAACTACTATCATTTTTAGTTCTTTTGTCAGTAGTTTATGTTCAATAGCAAGTAAATTTTTCCAAATATCTATATAAAAATAAAACTTAAGCATCTCAGCACAAGCGATGCATAAGATATGAGTTGGAAATATACAATCAATGACATCCCCGAGCAGTATAAGTCTATGAAGAGAAGTTTTCTTTGAACTATAACATTGCTTTGCTCACGAAATTCAATATAACTTTCTAAGAGTTATAGAAATAGGAAACTGATATATAACCAAATAATTTGTCCATCACTTCTATATGGTTGTGTAGCGTTTAGCAAAGCTTCAAACACTACTATTCACCAGTTAGAAATTGCACAAAGCCAGGCTCTGAGAAGACTTTTCAAAGTTCCTTGGTATATTAGGACGAATGACATCCTTAGGGACCTCAAGATTGATCCCATCAAAAAATACATAAAGGATAGAGCCCTGAAATTATTTGTGAAATCTGACAGACTTACTAACACCTTGTTATCAAATCTCAGCATGGTTACAGGCTCCTCGGGGAGATATGCAGATCTGAGGTCAATTATTGCTTAGTCTAATGAAGTGATAAACAATAATCCAGGCACAAAGAGGGGTTTTGTAGAAACCTCGCAGTTAATAGAGAGTAAAAGTGCTCAGGTGCACTGACTCAACTCAACTAGCCTCAACATAGTATAGTAGTAGAAAGTAAACAAACCGATGAATAAGAGTTAGTAGTTAAGTAAGTAGATAAGTTGGTAATAAGCTATTAATTAATATTTTTAAACATTTACTCCTTAAACCTACTACTTGGGATATAGAATATATGCGTTGTATTGTAATAACATTTATTCTAGCCAGATACATGTTTATATAAATTATGTATGCATTTTAAACGAATCTATTAAATATTATAAAGCTACTTTACAACAAGATAGAAATTAGAAGGAAACATAATTGAACTCAGTATACATATATGATCACAAACAAAGAACTCAGTAGTTAAAAAACATCTAACTAGAGTACATAGAAGAGGAGCATGACCTAAATTTAATTCCTCAAGCGAAGTTAATGATTAATTCTTATAGACTCTGTTACAAATAAGCAAAATACACACCAATTAACTTATTTCAAAATCTGTTCTGAACATAACATAGAACTAAAAAGAAATATAGTTTGAGAATATGTGTTTGGTAAATATGGAAAAAGTCACTTAGTATATTCTTGTGGTTATTGCGATTAGCCAAGGAGAATCAGTAGTTTCCTGAGATTAAAAGTGAGTACAGTATTACCAAGTTAAGGAAGAGAGATCATAATAGTGAGAAATGCTGATAAAAGAAAAAATTTGAACAATGATGTTATAAAGAAGAAAGATAAGAAGAAATTTAACTCCCATCAAGTTTCAGAAATCTTAGCGTCATAATAAAATGCTAAGAACTGAACGGCCGAGTAGCATCATAAGGTGCATTATTTAAAACATAATTATTCATTTAAAAATGCAGATGAATCAAAAAAACTGTCTAACAGATTAAGACTTATATAAATGCAGTACCAGACACTAATCAGTTTGTGTAACAATGAACTACTAGACAACTTGGAGTAAAACGACAATAGGCTTATATTCAAAAATGAATGAAAATAAAGCATAGCAGATTAGCGAACAAAAAAAAGTCCTACCAATCATTATTTTACAGATCAAATTACCTGCAGACTAAATGGAGATTTTAATAATTATAACTATGAACTGTGTTGATAGAGAAATTCCATTTCTTCACTACCTCAAAATTTTTAAGTCCTGCTTATAGACATATTGTGTTTATAAGGCTCAAAAACCTGAAATATTTTAAACATCGGGAAAAAAACTTATTTCGTGATTATCTGTTTTACAGTCAGTATATTGAGTGTACCATGATGCTTTAATGATAACTCAATCCTCAATCCTCACTAGCGAATTCTCAAAGCTGTGTTTCATAACGTCACATCGGTTTTAAAATCCGTTTATATATATATAATATATTTTAATTTCCATCCAATGAGTCAATCCAGTTTACCGAATTAAAGATTGTTGTTTTTTCGCTCTTATTTCTATTTGTCATAAGTAACGCGTTCGTCCATGATGGTAACAGGAAAGTTTTCTCTTTGTTTTTTATTTGCTATTGATTCTGATCCACCATTTATTGATCCATTGTACAACAGCATGAATTGCAGTTTGTAATTATTTTAAGACATTTTTCTCTGTAGTCAACACACTGTTTGTTACTGCAGGCAAATTTTTTAAATATTAAAGTATTCATACCCTTGCTTTACATATAAGGTTCTGGATTGTATATAACATATACTTCCAATAAGTTGCGGTATTCAATTGAAAGTCAAGCTTTTAATTTGTGAATCAAATCTTAATGCTATACTCTTTCGAAGCGTCGTGCTACATTTAGAGATATTTCTGAATACATTTTTTTTTCTTCAAAAGATTTCTTGATTTCAGCTGTAATTGTACAGTCTTGGTCTATTGTTGAGTGCCTACTACGAGACTCAAATCGTTGTGTAGATAACAATTTTTTTAGTTTCAATGATTAGTGTAATTCTGTTAAGAACTGCCTAAAGTATAGCTTATAGCTGCAGTCGAATCGGAATTCCTTTTTTTAAGTGATTACTTGAAGCGAAAGTAATTGCTTTTTCAATCTAATCGTTTTTTTATGCAATATTCTTCTTATTCTTCAACACTTGTCTAAATAAATTTGAACATTAATAAACTAAAGTTAAATTATTAGAAACAGTTTGGGGATTTATAAGTGTGTATATTAAGCAATTTCCATTTTCGAACAATCACAACATACCATGAAGCGAAATCACACAGAAGAGGTCACCGAAGATGTTACCGACATAATATTTTCTAAAGAACTAATTATATTAAATTTTAATTTTAATTAAAATTTGTAGCTCCACTTAAACAGAGTGAATTTTTCATTTTTATTCAGCCTACTTTATTGGACATAGTATAGCAAAAAAAAACTCTAAAAGTGAACCATAGCTTACACAAGAAGCACTACATGCTCTTTTCGTCTATGAAGTGCAAGGATGCTCCTGGATATAGTAAAACTTTTGCCATATGTTAATCATACTACAAAATTAATTTTTGCGCACAATATTACTAGTGCTGTCCTACTTAAGTAAAAACTTTTCAAATTAGAATTTCTGACTCAGCAACAACAACACGAAAGCAAGAGTTGAGTCTGTTTTTCAAAACGCAGAGCAAAAAGTATTAAAAATTATTTTTAAATAAAAAACTATTAAACAAAAGCACAAAAGGGTTTTTCCCCTTTGCTCTGCAAATGTAGAGTATGTAAGGGTTTGTCAATTAATACAGGATATATCACAACTGTAGCATAGAAACCAGAAAACAGATTAATAGCAAACTTATCTATTTGACCAGAAAAATCTCAGTTTTTTACGATTGCAATACAAAAGTTCTGTCTTACATGGAATTGTAACAAAATCTTTTTTTCTAAAAGATCTCAAAGTACAAAAGTCAATTTTTAAACAGTAAATTTTGAAACGATTTCTAAAAACTTCTAAATTTTATTTGAAACTCAAAGTAATTCTAATTTAATAGAACTAAACGAGACCAGCTCCTGTATAATAGAGTTTTATATTTGAGGGTTGCTTCTAAAAAAGTTTCTGATAATATCTATGAGATCCTTAATTGAGTGAATCTTATTTCAGCAAAAACTTGATCATTAATATTCTTACATTGATCGATAGTCGTTGACAGTATTATTTGCAACTTTCTTTGTAGTTTTAAGCAGGAAAAAAATTATTATGGAAGAAGAGGGATAATATAGACCAAGCCAACATGGTTTTCATGTAACAATAATCGTTGCATTTAATGCTCTTGATGATCACGTATCTCCAATGTTGATTTTTCTTCGTATTTATATCAAGAATCACATGATGAAAGATCTTCATAATGAATACAGGCTCCGCGGAGAGGTATGCAGATCTGAGGTCAATTATTGCTTAGTCGGATGAAGTGATAAACAATAATCCAGTCAAGGCGTAAAGTGGGGTTTTGAAGATACCACGAGTTAATAGAGAGAAAAAGTGCTCAAGTGCACTGGCTCAAATAGCATCAACATAATATGTTAATACAATAAAGTCATAAGTCAATAGGGTAGGGTAAATTAGAAGCTATTTTAGTCAGAAAAATTAAATTTTATTGCCGGCAAAGTGAATTTTAGTTAATGAAGGGGTTTAATCGCAATTCCGCTATCTATTTCATCGAAACTATTTATGTATACAAATCATACACAATAAAAATTCTATTTATTTTTAGCCATAACCTTTTTATGGCTGGCCATATAGCTGTTTCATTATTGGTCTCTGGAAATATTTTTTGGTATTAATTGTAAGTGTGTAATTTGAAAACTGTAAGTATAAAAAGTTGAGGTTTAACCGTGTCATATGCGAAACATTTTAGACACCAGATTCAAAGCCGTACTTGATTTGCTTTAAAATTTCGTCAATTTGTTGTTGTTTTTTTACCAACAAATCTAATTATATCTTATATTATATTAGAACAAAAACACAAACCAGAGCTATACGTGTAAACTAAATAACTTCTAATAGTTGTTGTTAGATTTTTATTCCCTATGAATATAAAAGTATAGCTATAAACGAATCTTTTATCAGAAGTGCAATAACTAATACAAAAAAAAATTATTTTAAAACTATATACTTTAATTAAAAAAATTAACATAAAAAAATACATAAAAAAATTTCGTTAATCTGAACAAATAATAAAACTACAAAAAAATTTATAGGAAAGCAATGCTTATTTGTTGTAAAATACATCAAAATAAGACTTCTATATATAAAAACTAATTATAATTATTGACTAAAACATATATCAATATTGTAATTACATCAATATTGTAAAAATTGACATCAATTACTAAATTTAACATAATTAGAATTTGATGTTTTGGAAACCTTTGTCATCGTCATAGTCACATTCAAATTAAATATAATCTTAATTAATTATATGTATATATAACATAAAGTAAAGGCTCAAACCCAGCCATCAGAAACAAACGCACTTTAATAATCGAGAAAACATACTCACACATACAGCCATAAAGAGTTCACTGCTGCCAAATTAATCATAATTACTTTGAAATTTCATTGAAACGATGTCAGAAATCTTTCGGTATATTTCTTTTCTATAATAAAACATTAAAAAACTAAAGTAATTCAATCGTAAATAATGAATCATTGAAGTAGTTATGATGTCTAATTGAATACTCCATAAATGCAGAAAACAATCACAGTGGTGCTTAGTGAGCATTCCACAACTAAAGAATCGATAGCTCAGCATAGAAGCACTGCTTCACACCAGATGTAATCACTAGTCAGATTAGTTCCAAAACATTCATATAGATTTGGTCAGATGTTTGTTATTTCGAATCGTTATGTGAAAGCTGTACAAATAGATCTGCAAAAATAAGGTTTTCTTTTTAAAAACGATATTGAATAACAAATTCAAAATATACCTCATTTCATAAAATATGTATGTATTAATAAGTTTCATATTGAACATGGACCACATATCATCGTTTCCACAGTCACAGGAAGTACTATTTTATGGCTCACACACCCAAAATTGATCCATTATGGTTGATTGAATTACCATAATGGTTATGGTTAAAAGTTCAAAAGCTATTAAATAAGACAAATAAGTTTATAAAATGTTCACGACATGAAAGTTTTGATATTTACCAACAATTAATTCGAACAAATATAAACTTATTAATTGAAACAGTACTCAAACTGATGATGTTTGAATATTTCAAATTCAAAATTAAATGGTATTATATATGGTAAATCCTTTCCGTTGTGAATTGCGAAAGTACTTATAAGATATTTTTTTTATTTTATATTATAATTTTCAGTTGTACTAGTTAGTAATATTAGTCCATTATTACAGGATTGTACGATTTCTGATTTTTTGGGGTTTCAGGATTCAATGCTCCCGTTTCGTTCATTAAGATTTACTTGTGAATCTTATTTAACGTTTACATTTAACATAAATCTCACACAACACTCAGTGTAAATTCCAAATACTCTTGAAACACATCATACCAATAATTTATATGTTAAGTACAGAAATTTGACGGACCGTTGTCTTTTCAGTATTTGTAGCATCCAATTAATTTTTGCAGAACTAACTTTGCCGTATAGTAAAAAATACAGCTGCATCTACACATATAAAATAATAGAGTTTAATGTTGAAATATGAGAGTAAATTATTTTTGATTAGTTACCCATATTATTATATTAAGTTTCTTTTATATATGTATCCCGAAATGCAGTGGTGGGGTAGAGGGGTAAAGGGGAAGAGGGTAGGAGGGACACCATCCATTTATCCAATAGAGTAGAGTTAAATAGAGTTAAATAAAGTTTAATAAACACAATAATATCTCTCAGTGTATATTTGCAATATATTTCGATTTTCGATTTTCGATTTTAGTTTCTCAAATTAGTGATTATCCAATTTTCTTTAAAAAATAATGTTGAATTGGTGAGGTTTACAAGTTTACTTTTAGATATATTTTTATCAATGTGATCCCGCCTCTTCATGCGCATTGACTGATAAATAAAAATAAATAATTATTTAAAATTCATGTGTTGACTCATTAAGAGAATTAAATATTAAAATAGTTGTACATGTGTGTTTTTGAGAGTTGCGAGTAATTTCTGTGAAATTTTGTGGCAGTTGATCAAATTCGGATACTATCCAGACATAAAATGAAGACGAGAGTTTTATTTGATGATGATTTTCATACTCGTGAATGTGAGGAATGTGTAATATTTAGTGGTTTTGAGTGAATTTGTCTTTAATGATATGGGTTCCGATTCATCAGAATATATAATCTGTATAAAGTGGATATGGATGTGGATGTGGATGTCGATGTGTTATAGTCGTAGTAGAATATTTGCTATTGCGATAGTCGTAATCATTTTCATTTATTTATGATTGTTTCAATTTATCTTTCCAAGTAAATTACAGTAAAATATTTCAGTTTCACTATTTTTATATTGTAACTACTTACATATATTTTATATACATTCCTCTTTCCTTTTCTGTATTATAATTTTATATAATCTTATAAAATAAAAAATTTTAATAAAATAGTTTATTTATATTCC
>NC_051848.1:79306730-79348208 GCF_002237135.1 Teleopsis dalmanni
ATTAATTTTCTGACGGTAAAATTTATATATTGTTAACTGCAAGTGCAATTTATAAAGATAAAAAACACCACATGTTCTCATTGATAACTAACAAAAACAGTTACACAAATTGCTCGTTAGTTTTACAAACGAGTTAATGTTGTAGTAAATAGTAATCTTTATTTTTTTTTTTTGAGAATAAAAAAATTTTTGTCAAAACTGAAGCTAGTTTAAGTAATCGTTACTAAAACGGGACAGAATAGAAAGTATCAATAGAATGAATGATCGACTTCAACAACTTAACATACCTCATATGGAAAAAATTTATATTATAGTACAGCAGCCAAATTCCAATATAGAAGCGTTTCGGCTTCTGTCATGAAGTTCCACTAAAGGTATAATTGTCGTATATAAATTTTGACTCCAATATTTTGGGCTAAACGAATTGGAAATTTTACAAAGACTTGACTTTTCACATTTTTTCCAAATATTTTTAACTTAAATTTTGATCTTAACTGAAAGAAAAAATTTTTAAATGAATTAGTTTTCGTTCAATTTTACTAGTTCAAAATGCAAACAGTTTCAAGAAATATCGATGAAAACTTGATTTCTATTCAGATCTCATAAATTCACTTTTAAGAGACAAATTGTGACTTGGATTATGAAAATCTGAGAACTGACATACACTTATGAAGTCATGAATAAAAATATATGTTATAGATTATAATCCTATCGAAAACAGTTTTTATACAATTTTTGTAAGACTTTGTCTTAAAATGAGAATAATTAATCACTTCAATGAACTAAACAGTTTCATATTCATTAACAGAAAAATATTGGAAATAAGAGGTTCATGGGATAAGGATTAACTGCAATCGTGTTCGTTGTATCACTTATCCGTATGCTAGGGATGTCTTAGTTTTTTTTTTTTACACTTTAGTTAATGATTAATAAAAACCGTTAAATTAAGGACGTATTAAGCTTATTTATTTTTCGTTGAATTTTACGTACAGACTCTGTTCACTGTTCTCACTATACTCCATTGCTTCTTCTTCTTCTCTTGCTAACATATCTGCTGTAGTGTTGCCAGCCAGTTCGTACTTTACAACTCGGCAAATCCTGAAGACAAATCATCCTCGATTTGCAAATCATCGTCTTCATCTAGTTTGGGAGAGCTGGGACTTGATCACAACTAAATCACCTTTGATTTAGTTAAAACGCTCACGAGCAATATTTTCTGCGATCTGTAGTCGTTTTTCAGCAATCGCTATTTGTATAAGTTAATTGTGCACGATGTTCCTAAGATCGAAATAGAATTTAAGTTGAATCGGGCTGAACCCAGATGTCGTATTCCTTTGCAAGTTTATTGTAAATTGTAAGTTTCGTGGCGTTGTGTCCCAAGTTTTAGGATCATCGCTCGACCTACATATATATATATATAATAAAAACATATAAAAATTCAAATAAAAATGTTTTACTCAACCCGCCCAGTCTTTTTTTTGTTTTCCACAAAAATGAAAAAGAAATCCATATCCTTTTTTTTTGCTCAATTAATCCATTAATAACGAATAATTTAAATAACGAATAATTTGTTGCTATTTGAAACTATTGAATTTTGATGTTGTCAAGATAGAAAAGAATTTAAAATGAAAATAGTTTGTATGCAATTGAATCAAGTTATTATTTTATTATTATTTAAGGTATCTGCGATGATTTGATTGAGTTTTTTCTCAAACGTTTTAAAATCATTATAAGGGATATGAAATGATGGGGAGTGTAATAAAGTAAATGCAATTTTCGCTGAAATCAGCCTACGTAAATAGCTGGACAAGTTTCCTGTATACAAACAAATGTTATGATCCGCATCTGGTCGGATACAGATTTGCTAATTCTAGCACTTTAATTGTTTAATTGGCACATAAACCAATCTGTTCAAGGTTCCTTAGGCACTTTAACCAAAGAAAACACTTTTTTTAATTCAGATCTTGAATTATCAACTTCATCGAAGGCTTCCCATACCGAGTTTAAATGCGTTAGCCGTTCTTCCTAATAGGCCTTGGTTTTCCTTGCCTTGACATCCTTCTTGTAGTTTTTCATGATGTCCTGGGTTTCAGTACCTGTTTCAGCCTGTTGATTGACAAGGGTCTCCATGGTCATTTGATTGTTGATTGATAGAAATGTTGATACGCGATGGATCACGTCGGGGTCACCAAAATGTTATGCATTAAAGAATAGAAACACATCATAACTCATGATGTGTCTGAAAACAAAAATTCCGTTGAAAATATATTTATATGTAAATTCCTCTTTAGTGACGCTTTAAGCAATGATCAGTTTTTGTTGTGTAAATGAAACTTTCTTTTGGTTAATACTCAAAAAGAGCATGACATTTTTAAGTAAAGATGGAGAAGACATATTTAGCTTTAAAGTCAAGGCAATAAATTTTACAACCAAAGTTTGGTAAAATTTGTTAAAAACATTTTTGAAACTGTGTAAAGAATAACACTCATTCTTGTTTCCATAGCTAATTACATAAAATACAATTTTAACCGAACAAAATTCTTTCTTTGTATATAAAATGTAAGTGGGATTTCATTTGCTCCTTCAACAATCGTTTATCTGAAATTTAAACGGAACATAAAAAAAACCACATTATTCCTCACACGAGTATCTTCAAGATTTTCTGGAACCGTTCACGCATTTGCCCGTATTTTATTTATTATTATGCAGTCAACGTAGCGCAGCATAAATAAAACCGCTAAGATTAGCCTAAATCTGTGCGATGACTATGAGAATTGTTTGCAAATAAATTGTATTTCTTCGTGAGCTAAAACATTGCATACTTCTCGGTGTTAGCGGGTGTTAATAAAATACTGCTAACGCTATGGCTTTTGCTTTGTTCAAGTTATTACACTAGCAAGAAAGTATAATAAATATTTATTAATACATTTCGTTTTGGTTAGCCACTTTTCATGTCCGGCCGTAATCATCAGGTATATTATTTTGATTAATGCATTTGTTATATATTTAAGGGAGCATATAAGCAACTAAAAGTTTATTACCACTGGTTTTCCATTTTTATAACAATATGCAATTTGCATATTCGCTATAAAAATTTTCGCAATATTGAATAAATTTTTTTTTATTGTATTATTTTATTCTTCATTTCACCATTATTAATCTTTACTCAGCGCCTTTTCTTTTATTTTAATATAGAAGTAAATCTAAATACAATATTAAATTTAATTTTTAAAGTCAATTATGATGAACTAATACCACAATATTTTACTGATGGAAGGCTTTTTGAATAGAGGTGAATTTTGGTTATATTAATTGTTTACGAATAATTAGAGATAAGAAAATGTCTCCAAAAAGTTAAATGCTGATGGGTATTTGGCAACCCTCGAAATACGATCAATCCACTTTTTATAAAATAAAAATATATTCAAGAGTTGAACCACACATAATCTGCATTTTATCTATTTTTATTGATATTATCGGATGAGTTGTATGCAGTACAGCTCTAATGTATACAATTTTTTTTAGTTTATTTTTAACGAATATTTTAAAGATAGTAGCACTAAACGCATTTTCTTAAGTAACCACAACCAATTTTTTGTGAGCCGGACTATAGTGTTAAATATCCTGTAACACATCAGTCAAAAAGTTGTTTGACTAACTAAGAAAAACAAACTGCCAAAAAATGGTTTTACTCATCAATATAATCTCCTTTAAGGGCAATACAATCATTCCAACGCTTTTCTAACTTCTTGATGCCGTACTTATAGAAGGATTTGTCTTTTACCTCAAAATAGGTTTCAGTTGCAGCAATTACTTATTCGCCGGTAAGAAATTCATCTTACATTCGTTGATCTCAATGATCTCAAATGAGATCAGTAGTCAGTAGTAGTCGCTGGGGGCCAGATCTGGACTATACTGTGGATAAGGAAGCCAATCGAAGTGTAATTCGTGCAATTTCACCATCGTTTTTATTGACTTGTGACATGATGCATCGTCTTGGTGAAACAAAATTTTTTTCTTCGCCATATGCGGCCGTATTTTTTACAATTTCTGCTTTCAAACGATCCAGTAAAACCGTGTAGTAGTTACTATTGATGGTTTTTCCCATTTCGAGATAGTCAGTGCAGATTATATCATGTCCATCCCCAAATACTGAAGCCATAACCTTCCCAGCTGACTGTTGTGCCTTTGGACGCTTCGGACGTGGTTCACTGGCTGCAGTCCACTCAGATGATGATCTTTTTGATTCCGGAGTGAAATGATGGATCCAAGTTTCATCCGTTGTCACACATCGATGCAAAAAATCTGATTTATTAAGTGTAAACATGACCAAACACTGCTCTGAATCATCAACACGTTGTTGTTTTTGATCGACTGTGAGTAAACGCGGCACCCACTTTGAAAAGAGCTTTCTCATGGTCAAATGTTCATGCATAATTGTAAACATACTACCTTCTGATATCTGTACGGTCTCAGCTACCTCACTCAATTTCAATTTACGATAAGATATAACCAATTTGTGGAGTTTTTTGATATTTTCTGGAGTTACCACCTCAATTGGACGACCAGAACGTTCACCACCATCGGTGTCTGTACGACCAAGTTTAAATTCAGCAAACCAATAACAAATGGTTTTTTTCGATGAAGCAGAGTCCGGATAACACTTTTGAAGCCATTGCTGAACTTGTACAATATTTTTTTTCATCAAGATGCAATGATAAATTAACAAACGAAATTGTTTGGAATCCATTGTTTTGAAAATAACAAAAGTAGCTTCATTTAAACGGCTGTCACTTTTTTTCCGACTAATCGAAATGTTATGAAATATTACACAAAGTCTTTTGAAGGTTGGTACTTCATAAAAGTCATATGGATTTGACAATGGCAGCGCCATCTGTGTATTAGTCATACGACTTATTAAGTGATGTAATAAATAAATATTTGTAAAAATCATACCTATCACAAATAAATGCAGTTTGTCTTACTTAAAAAAAATTAAAAAAGATTAGTTTCAGTCCCGGCTCTTGTCTAATATTTCCCAGAAAAAACGAGGACCTCCCCGTCTACCAAAAACTGTACCACCTTAATTGAGATCAATATGTAGCCATGTGCTTAAGTACTTACTTGTTAAGCATAAATACGTCAATATGTAATGTGTGCCCAAATTGTAGCTCTACCCCCCATGACATCCGGCCATTTGACCTTTTGCCCCACCGCACTCACAATCCTTAGTTGAATCTACCTTTAGACCCACCTCATTGAAGTGGTCAAATTTCTCTGTATTAATCATGGTTGAGTTCACAACCCTAAACATATTCATTATAACACTATATTGGCGGTACGCAGATCTTAGATCAGTCATTAATTAATCACGAAGTTTATGAGGAATTAGCAAATTACACAGTGAGATGGGTGGGACTCTGCAGAAACCCCCCAGCTATTAAAGAGTAAAAGTGCCCAGATGCACTAACTCAAAAAAGGCTCAACTTCAGAATTTATTTGTTATTCATGGTTTTATTATATACGAAGAGTTTTGATCTTCGTCCGAAAAGGCCTCTGCTTGAGTTCATTTTGCATAATTTGTATGAGTTCCTATCATCTTAGTATCAAGAGTTAAGCTAACATAATATGCAGCATTTGTATATGAGATTGGAGCTCCTAATAGCCATGGATTGATTTACAGTCGTCTAATCAAATGTTCTCACTTTTCGTCCGTTTTTCCACTGTGTCCACCGCAATTAGATGAATTTCTATTTAATATTTTAGTCAGGAAAACTTCTCGATGCTGCGTGAATCATCGAATTGTTATTTATTTTCCTTTTTTGATGAAAATTTAGTTATATAAAAAATAAAAAAAGAAATTGATATTTATCTAAATAAATTTGAAGTAAAAAAATTAAACAAATGGATATTTAGCACTTTTCTAAATATTTTGTCTACACAATATAAATATTTATAAAAAAATGTGTACTTATACTTTTCTATATATACTTTTCTATATATACTTTTGTACAGAAAATTTCATGTAGTGATTTAATTACAAAAATAACAAAAAATAAATTAAAAATAATAAATCTATACATTTAATTGAATTTTGCTAATTGAATAAAACAAATATTCTGTGGTGGCTGAAAATTATTTGCAATATTGATTGGATGCACAAAAATTCCATTTTTCAAAACTAAAAATTCATTTGTGTTCTTTTTTGTATTTGATTATGTCCCGAGATTAAATGCTTTGTTGTGGTAAGACCATTAATTTAGACAAAAAGCAACAATTATTGCAATAATTCAATTATTATCAATATTTTTCCTTCTGTTGGTTGATGTAGTAAAATTCATAAAAAATAATACATAATATATAAGTTTAATCCAATCAGTTGAAATTCAATACAACGTAGCCACAAAATGGGTACTTTGAAGATTAATTAAAGAAAAAATAAGAAGCAAACTGAAGCTGACTAAGTGCATCTTAAAAGTAATGGCACAAAATTCAATCAAGATTGGATGGTAAAGTAGTCAATGATTCTTTGTGAACTCATTTGGTTTTAGTCAACATGCAACGACTTAGTTAACAAACAAATAATGACTTACAGAGTACAACGAAGTAAGTCTATAAGTAATTCGAAAATCCAAATTCGATGATTATTCATAGAGTTTCAACTTACTTTACCTCTGATGAGGTATACCTATTTTCTTCTTGTAAATGTGATATGCGCTGGTTGTTCCCTGTCAGAGTACTGCATTAAGTACTCAACACTCGAATCATTGCCTATATTTCATTAATACTCATTCTGACTCTCTTTTTCGTTGATTTGACTTCACCTGATTCATACAAACAGCTGACACCACTCATAATGATTTACACTCTGCTCATATGATACTCATAAACACCGGCATTCGACTCGAAAATGATGCAAGTGATTTATGAATCATTTATGAGTATTACGTCACATTCGTGAAAAATTTGTTTATTGCGCCTATATTTGATTATCACGAAAAACTCTACGACAAATAAGTAACCATTTAAAAACTAATATGATTTTAAGAATCAATATATAAGTGCAACTAATTATGAGTTGCAATATTATTATAATATTATAGGTTTTCAATACTATTATTGCTCAATCAAAGAAAATCAGAACTATGTATTAAAGTATTAAAGGGTACATAGTTTCTATTATCCTAGAAATTGCTTAACAATATTATAATATTAAACTTCCAAAACTTTTGTGTAATAAATTTAGTAATAAAATGTAAATATTTATACTTCTAAAAATTAGAATTAATACTCAATATTGAAAGATAGATAGGTTCGTGAAATCGACCTGTAATTTATTTAAATTATTTATTGTTCTAACATACAACTAATTGCTTTCTATACCTGATTTTTTTAAAGAAAACTATTATATATTGACCTTAAATAAAAGTAAATATAATTTGCACCCCTAAAATAACCCCAATTTTAATGCACAAGAAATATTTAATAACACAAACAAAACATTTGCATTTACAATGCACTTGAGTCATCAAGTCATTCATACTCACCTGAGTATATGCTATGATTCATGAATCATGCGTATTATTATGAAGCTGATTCATTAGCACCGGCATTCGTTAACGAAAATACTTAGAGTCACTTCTGTGGCAAATGTGCTTGCCTATAAGTAGTGTGTGAGAAAGCCATTTATACGCATTTAGATTTGGTTTATTACGAGTGCACTCTGAGTGTTAAAATTATGACTTGTTGCAGTTCTTTATTCCCTATTACCCTAATTAATCCAGTTTGTTAATCAATACCTTAATAGCGATTCTAGTAGGGAACAGAAAGCATATGTAGCAATATTCACATCAGCAGTCCCTTGCGGACTGCCTGTAATAAAAACACTTTAGGTTAAAAGTAGTAATTATACCGAGATTGGTATTATGTTTTAGGCAAAATCTTGTCCTGTAATTTGGAGTCTTGCAGCTTTAGTAACGTGTTTACACTGTAAATTGATTAATACTGTTATTATTTTTTATATATTTATTTAGTTTTAATTATGTTATTATTATATTATTATGTTTCAATTATGTTAACCCCGCAAATATTGAAAAAAAGGTAGGCGTTGCATGAATTTTTTTCACCGAATTTAATATGAAGTATAAATGCTTTAAGCAAATTAACAGTATTTGCTCCACATCACATACGACACACATATGTTCGGTGCTTTGTGTTGGATGCAGCAAAGCTGAGACTGCAATAAATGATCCGCAAGGATTTTGCGACAAAAAAGTAAAGAAATTCGAATTTTATGTATTAAAATAATTTTGGATCCGTTGGTCCTCAACTAAGATATTACTTTTATTTTCATTATTTTGCACCTGACTCTGCTGTGGAGCTCGCAACACTCATTGTCGAAAAAGCAATTAAATAAATGCGATTTTACTTCTGCGGAAATTGTTGTTGCATATGTGAAAACTCAATTCTGTTACACGCCTAAAGTTATGCAATTGTTTCTTATTTTAAAAAAATGTTCATCATAAAGTTGTGACTCAAATAGCAAGGATACGTACAAGTCTGCACAGAAGGACACGAATGTATGAGTGTAAATAAGTGCATGTGGTATGTGCATGGAAGGGCTTATGTTAGGCATGGCCTATATGCCGGCAATAAATTTTAAGCTCGTTGTCTACGTTCAAAGGTGTTAAAAGTGTCTGTTGCGGCACGCAGTTAAGTACTGGCCCATATAGCGTACATTTCTATACATTCGCAGCGATACTGGTAGCACCGCTCGAAAGGGTTTAATAAAGCAATCGGCTTAGTTGGCTGCGAGAGGTGTAAAAATAACAATGGGTTAACTGTGGAAGAATTTGCATGTAGCCGAGTTCCCTTTGTGTTTCAGTTGTGCTGCATTATTATTGTTTATTATTGATGACTAAAATTGGTGACTACAAATAATTTCTTGTATTGTGGCAGCTTTTATAGGTCAACAAATTTACAAATATAGATACATTTCAGTTTTTATGGTTATAAAGTTTACAGTTTTTGAAAATTAAAACATTTAAATTCACGAAATAATTTGGTTTTAATAAATGTAATTTAATTTAACTGGTATAGAAAAAACACCAAAGAAGCTCATGTTAGATATAAAAAATTTTAAATTATTTTCAATTAAAATTTAGGTAATTCAGAATAAAGAAATTTTAGTGCATGGCTCCAGAAATTGTGGGACATAGACGTAAATAATATAGATATGTCAGTTTCATACCAGAAAGTAATTCGTTTTATTGCTTATGACGTTCTCTTTTTTGGCATCGCATTGAAAACTTGGTCTTTTGACAATTATTTTAATACTCTTTCTTTATTATTTTAATTGTATTTATCTCATATACATATCAAGTAATAAGTAACTTTTTACCTATAGCTATAGTGGTAATGAAATGTAAAAATATGTTTTTTTTTCAAATTTTTGTTCATTTATTTATTATTTATTATTATTTTACAATGAGACTACAAGTTTTAAAATCTTATCACTAATCACATAATATTACAAATTTTTATTTTAACTATACATTGTATAAAATAAAATAAAATAAGTAAACCTTATATCACGAACCTCACTTAGATCAATGGCTTAAATTTCATTGGAGTGAATGTTAGGTGGTTTATTAAAAAAGTAATTCAACTTTATCAGATTATAAAAAAGAAAAGTACGGTTTTTACTTCAAGCTGTTGAATATTAATTAACGGCTGGAAGATCAGCTCTTTTTAGGTGGAAAGTAATGGATAGAAGAGCATGTACTGTCAGCCTTTTATTGTATTTTTTCTTATTTTGTCAGTGTATACTTTCATTCCTAATACACCATAGGGCACCAGTGATGGATTGTTTTCAGCATTTTTGACTGAGCTCTTTGGATAATTTCAATATCTGAAGCACTAGCATTACCAAATGGCTAGAGACCATAAATCCATATTGGTTTCATGTTGCTGTTAGACAAGAGTACTATATACTATATGCACAGGTTGGATCTGTTGTTAATGAACCATTGCATCTTAAAGGATTGGAACTTGATTTGTATTTTTTTTGGCTACAATGTGCTTGCGCCAAGTTAGTCGTCTATCTAGGTGAATATCTAAGTACGTTATATTATCTGCTTAAGGTATGGGAATGCTATTTAGTGAAATTTTTAGAAATGTATTCCAATTTAAAGTAAAAATCACGTGTTCATAGTTTAGTTCATTAATATTAATTCGCCATTTTGACAACCGTTTCTATACCCTAAATAAGTGAGATTGAAGTTGGTTTTATAGCTAGCACAACGTTTCTGTTTCGACATAAAATTGCTGTGTCATCGGCATACGTTGTGATGACAACTGAAGTACTCTTATTGGGATATCAGATGTGTAAAGTACACTTCCCTGTGGGACACCAGCTTCTTTTGGAAAATAAATAGAAGTATATGATTAATATTTGACTTTAAAGCTTCTGTTCTGTAGATACGATTCTAAAACTGAGTGGACATTTGCAGGTAATGAAAAGCGCATCTTATATGTGAACTCATTACGCCATACTTTGTCAAATGCTTGTTGTACAACAAGGAATACCGTGTATCTTATTTCGTTCGTTATACGATTCACTTGCTCAATAGTTCCATATTTTTCCCTAAAACCAAACTGGTAGGAGGATATTAAGTTTTGGCCGTTGAGGAATGATTTTGAAACCAGTGCTCTTTCAAAGAGTTTAGAAAGGCATGGCAGTAAGCTCATTGGCCTGTATGAAGAGGCAAGCGTAGGGTCTTTACCTGATTTATGAATCATAATAATCATGGATATTTTCCACTCTGTTGGATAAAAGCCAAATTTAATTATGGCATTAAAAAGCCTTGTGATAAAATTTATTGCCCAAAAGGGGCACTAATGGGTGAGATGTCATCATATCCCGGTGCCTTTTTGCAAACTAACTTGTTGGTGATTATTTGAACAAGATCATTGGTCGTAATATTCATGTCAATAGTTGGTGCATATAGACTCTGAGTGGGAAAGTCAAAATGTTCTGTTACAGAATTTGGTCGGAACACCTCCTATACTTAATAAGCAAATAAGTTAGATTTTTCTTCATCGCTTCGCATTTTAGAAAGTGAAGTGTGTTGTGTGATGATTTCATTAATAATGATTGACCTGAATAAGATACTCTCAACATATTATATTTTAATATAGGTTTGCTTCTTCAAATACTCTTGGCAGTTCCAATAATGTCATTTTATATCAATCGATTTAGGATCATATTTTTTTTAATCAATATAAAATGATTTGCAATTTTGAAATAAGAAAACTTTTTTATTTATATGGAAACTAATTTAATTTCAGTTGTCAGCACCTCATCAGCGCAGCAACGAAAATTTCGGTTCCTGCAAAGTAGGAAAAAGTTTCTCCCGTGGGGCATGCACCATGTCAATCAAAATGTTAAAACAATACTCAATGTTAAAAACACTGTTAAGCATGTGTCAAAAATAACTTAATACAAACAGTAACTGCAACAAAAACAGTAATAATAATAATAACAACAACAACAAATAAAAGGACAACAACAGCAATAATAGCAGCAGAATCAACAATAGTGGCTGAATTTTTATTGAATGTAGTCGCAGTTCGCGTGCAAAGAATAAAACAATTTTTCTTGTTATTGTTGTGTTTTATTGTTTTATTGTTTTATTGTTTTATGGTGGGTACGTATATTTACACAACGACCACTTTGGCACATAGAAATACATGAAGTACTACCACTTGAACTCCTTAATGTGGCTGTCATGCAATCATCATCGCCATCAACGTCAACAACAACGACCCTATCAACAATATTACAAACAGAGAACGGCAACGGCAGCGGCAATACCAACAACAAAACATACCAACAGCAATTGCAGTAGAAAAATATAAAAGGATTCCATTTTGTGTGCAATGCATTGCTTGGTGAAATTGTTGTAAATGTAGTTGACGTATCCAATTGATGTTGATAAACCCCTTCTTACAGGAAATAAAAACAAACATACAGAACTATCAAAACTCTTTCGTCGGTAAGATGGACTTGTTAGTAATAACTAAACGATCACTGAAAATATTCGAATATTTGTTCCATCTTAGAGTATAGTCTACAAGATTTATTCTTCTAATAAAATAGAAAATTCAGAGTTCTGAGATTTCTAAAGGAATTTATGTTTAGGTGATATAGAAAATAACCTAAAAACAACTGATAGGAATATGTATATAATATCACTATCTAGATCTCATCGAACCTCAACAAATCTGAGTTAATTTGTATTAAGGTTATATACATAAAAATTTGATTCGAATATTCAAAATTTAATACTGAATTCACAGATGAATGGGAACCACTATTTGATCATAATTATTTGAATTCAGTATAATATGGAGCTTGGTAGATACAGAAATGACCAAGCGAACAGTATTTAAATTAAATAAAATGTTAAATATGTTTAAACAAGTGCAACAAAATAATATATATCGTATTAGATATAACCACGCCATCAGCTTATAGAAAGTGGTATAGTGCAATGTCTAACCTCGTTATCTCTGCAAAGTTAATATAACTCTGCAGAATGGCGTTCAGCTCTATCAAGGTAGCGTCGAGTCTCTTCGAACCCTTTGATAACATGCGAGACTTCAGAGAAGGGAATCCCTTATCATATGACACTCTTCAATTTTGTCATGGAACTGATCATGCGCACGGTTGATGTGCATTATAATGAAATAATATTTTACAAATGTATTCAGCCTATTCCGTCGACGTCAACACCATTCAGCGTAAAAAGCGTGATGTTACAGCTGTCCTTGTAAAACAAAGTATATGTCGGGTACTGATAAAAATATGGATCGCTCAGATACCGAGTTAATGGCTGACGACTATACTTCCGAATCTGTCGAATCTGTTACGGCATCGTCATAACGAACAACAACGCTGTCAACCTTGAGATCAGACGAGGAATCACCGTTGCCAATAGGACTACTATGGGCTCTGTAGAAAATTGGAGTCTAGAGCTCTCTTGTTTCGACAAAGAAACTTACGTTTTATATATCACTTATCCTATCTTTGGTCCTCTACGAATTAGTGAGGATTACCACGTCCGAATAAACCACGAGCTGTACAATCTTTATAACGACATTAATATAATTCCGTGAATTAAGATCCAGCAGCTTCTTGGGAATAAAAGACAATATTCCATTGAAAAAGGTATTTGAAAAAGGTACGCTGTATTTGCAGAATATAGCCTGATATAGTCTAATAAAAAAATGTTTTGTAGAGTGAAATTCAAGGGGATTTTAAATCATTGCATTTATTTGACAAAAAGATCTTAGAGAAATTCAAGCATTTATATGATCAGAAAAAGTCAAGTACCTCTGTTTGTGTGATAGTCTGTGTGATAGTTTGGTGTTTTTGCAGTTTCTGAAAGTATTCCGTGAGTAAGATTTTTCTAGTTATTGTTCTAGGTTGATTTTTTGGAGTATTAAAATAAATAGTACTTCAACAACTATAGCCAAATGTCGAAAACATTACTTGCAATAAAACTAGTTTAGAATGGATTCACGTCTCCCTTTTTAAATTTTGCTAATTATTCTTTTACGAGTGCCTTAAGTGAATGTGCTTACCTTTAAACTTATACAACTGATTCGAGTTTATAGTACCCAAACACCTAAATATGAGAAAATTAAGTGCTTCGGTTTTATAATAATAATGATACATACACTCAATGTCTTTTCATGTATCCTTCATAATGTATAATGTAGAAGCGGTAATAAAATTAAAACAAACCAAAACAAAAGTATAGTATGGCACTTAAGTTCATACATACAATATATGTTGAGTTGTAGAAACTTTTCAATTATTTGCAAAAGTTGTTACTAGGACCTGAAACCTAAACAAAAACTATTATAAAATGGGAATTGGAGCTATAAAAAAATTAATATAAATACAATTAAATAAAGAGCAAAGCAGAAAATATCATCTGTGCAGAAATGTTGTACTTAAGTTCATTGATTGGAAAGGGTAACTTCGATATTAAGGAAAAGTGATTCTCAGGTTAGTAGTTATATGAATAGGAGCATATTATGTTTATTATTATTTAACATATACTAACAATAATGCATTATACTTATATAATGCATTGAAATCCATAATCAACATTGTCTAAATACTGATGGTCCTACGTGATGTAACATATTGATAAATAGAGAGAAGTGTGTTTCACTTCCGCTTCAGAACTATTGTTAGAATAACAACAATTGTATTTTAAATAACTAAATCGTCATGTAAAAATGTTTTGTATACAGACTGGAAAATATGTGGATGAAATGAGAAAAGATGTAAAACAATAAGGGACAAACCCTTTTTATTTTTATTGAGAGAGGATATGGCACCGCTACCATCGGGTCTTTTGTGCTCCTATAACATTAAGAACATACATACATACATATATACATACATACTTCAAACAGCACCTTACAGCAGTAAGATCTAAGGCAGCGGCAGTAAATAGTACACTAACACGAATCCTTTCCAATATAGATGTTCCTCAGGGCGAAAGAATTCGTCTTCTCTTTATGGTCACAGACTCTTTTATATTTTATACCACTCCTATATGAGTAGCAGCAAAAAAGCATCAGACGCGTCTGTTTAGCACTAAGATACAGACGTAGTGCGTTGTGTGTTGCCTACACTAAAAGAATATTCTCCGATGTTGCAATCTGCATCATTGCTGGAAAGAGTTAAACCACCTTTATGGTATGCAATCAACAGACAGATCAAAAATATGCTGAAAGCGCATATTCAATTAGTGAATGACAATAAATATGGGAACAGTACTCTAAGGGAAGTCAAGAAAACATGATGAATTCGACTACAATCTAACTCAAATGTTGAGCGGTCACAAAGGCTTTATAGAATATCTTTACAGATTTCAGCTGGCAGACACTATCTACCGCCAAAACCGCCACAACGTTGCTGAAAACGGAGAACATGTAGCCTTTCGCTGCGACCAGGATCTAATCGTGGAGGCTCTAGGGCATCTACCATATCCTAGCAGCATTTACATGAAATGTGCTCAAGCAGCTTTAAATGGAATGCAATAAAAACGTTCGCAACTCAAATTATGTGACGCTTGTGACTTTGCGTAGAGGAAAGAAGAACAGTTGCAGTGGTACACCTGCAACGATGATGAATGCAAATATACAGTCTAAAAAATTCAGTTAATTGAAATGACGAAAAAAAAACTGACGTTTCAGCTTCGTGCTTTGGACGGCTTTTTGACAAAATATCAAATCGGTGATGCCGAGAGGGTTAACTGTCGGGCATCGGGGTGATTTTAGTAGGTCGAAGTCTCACATGTTACAAAAAAAACATACATGCATACATACATACATACATACATACATACATACATATATACATAAACACAGAACAAATATTTAGCAGCATTAACGGACAGCTATAACCGCTAATAGTAATAAAAAATAATATATTATCAAATTTAGGATACTTTAGGATACTATCAAAATTTAGGATACTTTATCTAAAGTATCTGCCATCCATTTTCTCACTTTCTGCCAGTCTACAATTACAGCAGTTACTTGTAAGAAACGTACTGGCAGTAAATCCTAGAATATTTTAAAAAAAATCTTCTTTCATTTAGCTGTTCATTAGTGTTTCCTTCTGAGGATATTGATTAAAATATCGAAGAATCAATATAAAAGATATATAAGATTTAATCTTATGTCTTCCTTCTTTAACTGTATTTTTCACAATTGCCGCTGATCAACATTTCCAGCTTCTTATTAATTTTATTTTACAAAAATATATTATTTTTATATTATAAAATTTCTCGTTTTCCATTGTATCTCCTTCTTATAACCATTCTCTTTAAACTCTAATTTCATCTTCGATTCTTAAACTCAGAGCTTTACACTATCGTATATATATTAACCGTTCTACATATGACTGTAATCTATAGTTTCTACGTAACATTAGAGTTTAAAAGACACACCGATTTTCGTAAATAATTTGACTTAGAAGCTCAATTTTTATATATCATTGGACATGAAATTGGCATGGAAATATCATGAAAATAAATTATCTTAACTGGATTGTTGGTTCAAAATCAAAACTTAGCCTAGACAACAAAATGTTCTTATTAAATATAATGATAAACTCATACTGGATGTGCGTGATACAACTATGGGGAATTGCTTTTGGATAAATTCTGGACAGAGCCTAAAGATTGCAATCAATAATGTTATAAAGTGTTAATGAAGCCTCTTGCCATGTAAAAAATTTATTTTTTCAAGGACATAAAAGTCAATATGATAAAGGATAAAATTTAAAGATTAAGCAATAAAAAGACATTCAAATTATAAATACAACTTAATAATATAGTTAGAAAACTTATTATAAGAATTTGAAGATTTAAAGATAGTAAACACAATTACAAATAATCCTTCTTCTCACGAATAGGTCAGAACGCGCTTGAATGTCATTTCTCTTCAATTTTTTGTAAATAATACATTAACAGTATATTAACAATCATTAAATTATATTAATTGTTCTTAATAATATAACGAATATGTATATTTTCGGTCAGAAACAATTTGTACTTTCTTTATTGCGTTGTTATTACTGCAATTTGTAATATATTCCTATACTGGAGTACAAAAGATAAATTAAGAATATAAATTAAGTTTTAGTTTTTATAATATATATATGGTGGGACGTTGGGACAGCGCACTGTCCAACAAGTGACCCCACTGAGTTGAAGGATTAGTCGAAGTAGACCGCGAAACTACTTGGGTCCTTTTTCGTCCTTCGATTCTCGGATGTTGTTATTGAGTTAAAGCTGGAGTGGCTTTCGTTCGCATAACTACATCTTTTGTTAATGCAAGCAGCTCATTTAGCTTGAGGTTTCCTGCCAAGTCATCACCAACCCCATGGTGTCCCAAAACAGTCTTCCTCCTACTTGCCAGTGCTGGACATTGGCACAATATATACACCGCTGTCTCCTTTTATTCTAGACATAGTCTACAAGTGTCTTCCTCAGCAAGAGTTATCTTTTTGATGTGATACTTGAAGTTACCATGTCCAGTAATTAGTGAGGTCAGCCAGCTTAGAGTGCTCCCCGAATAACTAAGCATTTTTATCGCTTCCCTGGTCCACGGTTTGGGCAACATGAGTTTGGTCTGTCTACAAGTGCTCAACTCTCTCCATTTATTAAGATCAAGTGAGGTTATCCACTTATCGACATAGACTACCATCATGTTGTAACTCAATGGTATACTGGGCTCTGGGCCACAGAAATTATGGCTTGATCCTTGCTTTGCAAGTTCATCTGGCTTTTCGTTTTGCTCAATACCGAGTTTTTATAAAAAGTTTTAAATTAAGTGCTAAATAGTAGTTTTAAGAATATAATAAATAAGGTAAATAATAAGATAGATAAATAGTAAGATAAATTATTTTTAGTTCAATAAAAGGCTCTTTCAAAAAGTGGTCGGATCTACATTTCAAATCCATTCGTCTTTTCAGACTATCAATTATTACTTACTCTGCTTAACGCTGGTCTTTACAGTAGCAGTATTATTTGTCCTTTCAAATTTTGTCAATTTTATGATTAATATCAATTCGTGTTCTCCATTGTATAGCCTAACCCGTCGTTTTTGAAGCTACAACATATTATTCAGATTTCAATATCTCTTGATATGTGCTGGCACTAACTTTCTACTCTAATGGAGCATATGACCGCAATGATTCTTTTGAACCTCAGTCCATTGCATGCTTTTCTGCATACCTTGCACTTCTTACATTTATGTTTTATCGTTCTTTTCCATATTGTAACCAACACTTCTGTTTGCGTTAGAATTTGAGCATATCTAGGAATTAATTTGCTTGGTTGTCCGATGGTGTACAGAATCTAATTCTAGATGCATAGGTATCTTAAATTCGTTTACATCTTCTAAATTAATTGCAATTAACCAATGCGTAACAGATTCTCACTCATTTTTTTAAAATCCATTTCCAAATTATTTCGAAAATTTAAATATTGAACTAAACTGAATTCCACAGTTTCATAATTGTTTAATTTTCGTCCATAGTGTGAAGATGATGTGGTTTGCTTATAAAAAAGTTTTAGCTGAAGCATCCAAAACCATGTGCTTCTTATTTCGTTGGAAAATTGAAACCTATACCAACATTTTTAATTACATAATACATTATTTAAGTTTCTATTGTCTTCTATTGGCTTAAATACTTTACTCTGTCTTCTCTGCACTTCTACATCCGAAATAATTGCTCTGCTCCGTTGGTTTTGGCTTTGGTTTCGGTTTGGCCGTGACAATGTTAGTGATAGCAACAGAAGTGGTTATTGTGCAAAGTTTACAAAATTAATGTATTGACTTTTGTGCCAAAGAAAAAAATATTGTTCAATTATTTAAAAAGTTTTGAACTCTCAGCTCTGTGCTCGGTCTGAACTTTGCGTTGCAGTACGAGCCAAAGGTGTGCTTCGCAGCGCACTCCAACCAGCATATGTAAGAAACACAGAGCATGAAACGCTCATTGTTTTGAATTAATTGCAATTTTATTATTTACTTTCTTTTCCCACATTTATTACTTTAATAATCCCAACCAAAACCGCGCGAAAAATGTAAGCAAAAGTATGAAATTCGTAAGTTTGTTGCCGCCGCCAACGTTTCTCGACAAAAACTTGCAATTTACGCCGGAAGTGCCAAAAGCACCAAAAACTTTTAATTTTTAACAAAACCGAAGTAATTTTATGAACGAAATGTGTTTTCGGTTGGTGTCTCTTGTTACTGTTCTCCTTCCTTCCAACTCCATCCAACTCCTTCCAACTCCTTTCAACTCTCCAACACATTCCTCCATGCCATATCGCTTTATCCAACATAATGAGTTGGCGATGTTAGCTACCATTATGTACAGCACCTTCTAAGGTGCTGCACAATCGGAAGTGAAGACTGAAAACTTTGTCTGCTTTTGAAGGTTGGGGCTTCACGTATTTCGTCCTCTTTTCATACCAAGGAAGTGCGGCACGACTAAGAGAAGGTGTACTCAAGCAAGCAAAATAAAATAAAAATAAATAAAAAATTCACAAAATCTTGAATAATTAAAAATTGTTACAAACACATGAAGAAAGTTTGCCACGTCTCCATAGGTCGGTTAGGGTTGCGTGCATAAAAATAAAATAAATACTTTTTTTCATCTTCTGAAGTGGTTATGACTACGTTAAGTACTGCGCAAATTCAAGTTACTCAAGGCGCAAATTATGACGGCGATACAAAAATAGCAATTTTTAAATATTCTTGGCATTCCCTTCACTCCTTGATACCGGTATCCTTATACTCGTATGTGTGTAGATGCCTTATGCGTACGTCTGGTGAACTTTCCAAAATTAACTTTTTGCATTAAAAACCTTGAAAGTAAACATAGTTAATACCTCGACTGCTGCCACATGACTAACTTCGTGTTTTTATTACTTTTTTGATAAATATTTGCATTAGTGCACGACGAAAAATAATAGTTTGAGTCGAAATTGCGGTAAGAGAGAGAGACAGCACCGAAGTTAATAAATTTTTAAAAAATAAACTGAAAATACAAGCAATTCGATTTGGAAGAAAGTTTCAAATACAGTTTGGAAACTACAAACCTTGACGAAATAAAATACTTTATAATATTTGTTTAAAATTTATTTTAACTTCTTTCATTTATTATACCATGGAATGTATGTTATGCATATTGTATGACTAAAAAATAATTAAGTTCGATATTTGAACAGTTTTTGAGAGAAACCTCTTCCATACAGATTTTAAAAAACACCAAAAAAAGTTCTTAATTACGCTCTCAGTAGATATGTGCGAGAGGAAGCTCTCTAGTACAAAGAAGGATTATTTGACTTTTTCAAACAAATTGAAAGGATTACTTGGAGAGCAATGATTCTATAAGTCTAGTTTCCTCACTTTTTATTTTTCCTTGTCTTTATAATTAACAATTTTATTCCCTACAGCAATAAATCCATTTCGAATAAAAAAGGGGGTAATAGTATAGAAATGTTTAAATTCAAAAAAAATTTAATTAAGTGAATCTTTGAGCTGACCAAATAACTATTTTAGATATCACTAAGTATCCATTATCAGTAGTATTTTGAAACACCTATTGATTTAATTGTTGACATGTAATTATCGAAATATAGTATTACTTCCTCTTAACAGGAGACCTTTCTGCTATTATGCACTTTGCCACCATACTTTTCAGTCTCCGTTGGAGTCGCTTTTTAAGAATGAACTTGACCCACTTCTGCAATTAGCGCAAGATTTACTATTGCAAAACGTTACTAGGTGATTGTCTTTTGAGTTTAGGTAATAAAAAAAGCCACAGTGTACTAAATCTGACAGCAAGATTGATGTGGCCTTACTGTGATGGTATGCTTGTTAAATTAGTAATTAATTTCGGGCAAAGAAATCATGTACAAGCAAGTAGAAGAGCAACCTCGCTGTTTATAGACGTGGCACAATTCTTTGACTAGGGCATAGGTTATTTCTTACCACTCATTTGGAAAGAATAGGGGGAGCAGAAAACACTACGCTGGGCCATCATGATTAAAATCTCTTATAGGGACTTCAACATAGTTATGTATTCTAGTCTGGTCTACAGCAAATTTGAATCAGACTCCCTATACAAATTAAAAGCTTTTATGAACTGCCTGACAAGGTATGTCTATGAACTCAGGCGTTTTGATCATTTAACTGGCTACAGGAATAACATTCTGGGGTGTGATATTGAATAATAGGTATATTAATAAATATGTTTGTATATTTTTGTTAAAAATTGCTACGACCCAAATCCCTGGGTACATTTTTAATTAACTATGTAAATTGCACTCAAACAGATCTATTCAATATTTAATCCCAAGGTTCCACCACTTTTCTGCGACTAGTTTCTTTTTCAAAAATGCGGTAAAACTCTGGAACTCGTTATCTAGCGATACCAGAAACGCAAACAACTTAGTGTTCTTCAAGAAGTTAGTTTCTCAGGAACTGTTTTAGCTTTTAATTACAATCTTATATTAATTAATATTATTTTATTCTTATTTCTTATTTTGATTAATTTTCTGCTTATCATAAATATTATTTTTGGTTTTTTATTATTTTCTTTGTTTTTTCTTACTATTCTTTTTTCTTTTATTTTGATTTCATTTATAATTGCTTTTTTTTTATCTTTTATAATTTTCATTGTTATTAAGACTATACTTTAATTTATTAATTAAGTTAATTTTGAAGCAATAAATTAAATAATATATTAAATTTTATTTGTTAGTTTGATAGTTTGTAAGATAGTGCATTGAAAGGGTGTCCCTCATAGCACTTCATTAAATAAAAATAAATAAATAAAATAAAATAAATTAAGGATTGTATGCAACTAATTTAAAACAACTCAAGAATTACAACAAAAATACTAAAGGGACACTACATCTGCACTCCTAGAACTATGCTTACCACGAGTGACTTCTAAACTAGTGTGGGAATGCTTTTCAACTTCTCAAAGATCTTGCTGAAAAAAACAGGGTTCACTTAATATTGATTGCAGGGCACAGTGGATTTGAGGAAAACGAGAATGCAGAGGAACAAGTTAGAAAAGGGGTGGCCTCATATTCTATTAGCCCACAACTATTCTGCGGTCCTGCATGGGGCTTTTTCAAACTTAAAATACTTAAAATTAATTAATGGCTGGAAAGCGCAGCTCAAATTGATTGGGATAATGCAACTGCCTGCAGACGAGCTGAAGAATTTATGCAGAATCGATCAAAAGCCAGAACTAGGGAGTTTCTAATACTGAACAGAAATGGCATCCGACTTGCCATAGGGAGAAACTGGACATTGCAGAGTAAAAAAGCGTCCATCAAACCTACGTAATACAAAAGACGATAGCTGCAGACTTTGTTATGAAGAAGAGGAAACAGCAGAACATATTCTGTGTCACTGTGATAGTCTCGCCAGACTCAGACTTCGGTACTTATCAACTGCCTATCCACTAATAACGGAATAAGTGAACATCTATTCAGAGGACATAACGACATGACGTTTTTAACTATGTTACTTATCTATGGAACTAAAGTTGGTTTGTCAAGTTCCCAACCCGTTACTTTAGATAATAAGCACAATCTTTTTAATTTGATCAACGTCTTCACTAATAATGGGTATTAAAATACCCGCAGCATCTACAATCCCGGCCTTCTTGAAAGTTATTTTACTATTAAAACCTGCTTTCATTTTTACAAACTTTTTTAAGCATATTTAATTCCCACTAAGAGGCTTTTTATTTATTACAATTATTTTACTAAATTCAGCCATAAATTATAAATGAATTTTAATCAAGGTTTAAAACTTTTTTTTCAATAAAATTTGATGTTATGCATTAGCCATATAAATTTATGAATCTCAGCGGAAAAACTTTTCTACTGAATTCAAGGTAACTCCGATTAAGTGTGAGATATCTGTGTGTGTCTATTAAATTTCTGAACTTAACTTTTGATTATTATAAACTTTAATGTTATTAACAATAAATTTAACACTAAAAGATTTTGTAGTTCAAATAAATATGTTAATGGTTCTTAACTCTCAATAATGCCTTTGTAATATGTTGTAATTAAAAATCGTTTCAATTAAGTCAACAATAATAATTAATGCAATTTTAAATGGCATTATTTGTCACTACGGTCAATGAAGATGACTAAATTGAATGAATTTTCCGAAATACATTATTTACACATTTTGGAATATATATTCGCATATACCCAATTACATGTCTATTTGAAGTTGCTGTGCTAAATACTTAGTCAGTCTCTAGCCAAGATTGAAGACTTAATTAAATCAGTCGTATGTAAACACATCTAACAGATGTTGTCCGCCCAGTTACAAGCCTTAATTCAATTGCAAAGTGACCAGTCCAATGCAACATTGTACTTCACAGCATACCTGCACTTACAAGGTGAGCTACATTAAAAATGGGAGCATATGCGTATGCATATATAGGGTGAGTAATTTGAAAGTACATAAAAATCAGCAGGTGGTACCTTGGTCCAAGCAAAGAAAAAAGTAACTAACTAATCAAGGACGGACAGTTAAATTTGTATTTTGGGTGACACAGAAAACTACTAAGGCAATACAAAATCTAATTATAATATGTTATTTTAATACTGTTTAATGTTGGCCAGTTTTTTTCCCTTTTTTTGGAATTAAAATTTAAATAGAGTTGAAATTGAGTTTTACGAAGTCCTTTCACTAACTCTTTTAAACAATTATATTAGTCCCACAATTCTCATAAATGATTTTCGACATCTATTTTAGTCTATCAATGTTTTAGTATCTGAAGAATATGTCCTGTGGAACGTTTGTTGTGGCTATAATATACCGTAGCTATAATATAATACTATTCTATACATGAAGTATCTTACAAGCTCTGGGCATAAGTTTATTAAAGGATATGGAAACAAGACGAAAGTTTTTTCTCAAATAAAGTTTACTTTGGTGTCGTGCAGCCTAGAAATCCTGAAAGCGCACTCCTCGCAGTACTACCTGTAGTTTTAGTATTTAGCATGGGTATACCCTGTATATTAGTGCAGTTTCAATTGTGTACTGTATCTACGTAAACACATGCAAACAAATACGAAATTAATGTTTGCATTACTGCCAAAATCAACAAAATCATGTTTTTATAACTCACAAATTAATTTTAACATGCTTTGCTTGGAACGCACATAAGTGTTCTCCCTTAAGTCAAATGTGTTTAGCAAAAGCACTTGGACAAATGTGGCTCCATATGTACGAATATAAGTAAAAAGTAAGTAGTTGAACTTAATATTCTTTACTCCATTATTGCTTCAATATACTATGTTGTAGTATAACTACTTTAATAAAGTAAGCCTTTAAATAAAGATACAAGTCTTGTCATTATGTACATGCGCACATATATGTATGTATATAATTCTTACATATCCTTTTTAAGAAATTTTCAATTTAAATACACTATAGCACTTTTACATTGAGTATATTGGCGCTGAGACTTGATTCCGTATTTTGATATGTTATTATTCTGATCAATGTTTTCCATTTTTTTATTTTCATATGTCCATATAGAGTAGTTCTTAATATAATCGCTAACAACAATAATACTAACAATAAATAGACACCTTCGCAATTAACTCAAGTACTTCTCTTTACGGTTTCCAGGCTGACCTAAACTGACAACTCTAGGGACATATCCAAAGAAGCACAAAGACGACCTAAACCTTTCTCGTAACCCAGATAAAGGTGTTGTCAATCAACCGATTGAGCTTTTCGATTGCCTCTCCACATTTTTTACTATGTTTGATATTGCAATCAAAATTCAAGAGCTTTGATTGTTGGGTATCTACATCTACTACATCTGCCTGTAATTTGACTTGGAATTTGCCGACATGTAGGGAAGCTAAAATTTTACCCTATAAAACAGTTCCTACTCTTACCCACAATTGCTTTTCGAGTCATCCGTTTAGATTAAGATATCGTAATTTACTTAAAGTTTCTTCTTTTCTATTCATTTCTTGAAGGGAACATTGTATTCAAATTATCCGATGTCATCCTATACAGACAGATTAGAACTGCACTTAGAATCAGTCGCTCAGTCAACTTCATCCTAACAGCGCTGTTGCAAATTATATTTTTAATATAGACGTTTAGAGATGGGGAAGTCCTAAAAGTCTAAAATATTGTTTAAAATTAATTGATTTTTTCACAGTACAAATTAACTCATGTAGAGTTGTTTCCGTAGATCTTTCCTTGAAGTAAACGTGAAGAATACCGATGCCGTCCAAACCTAGCGATTTGTATGGAGAAAAACTATTAATTAAATACCTGATTTTCTTCGCTCTGGCTATTACTTCAACCACTTTTTAAGATGTGCCTACCAAAGCGGTTGAATTATTTTCCGTAGCACTGTCTGTACAGTTTGAAAAGTAAGTATCTTATAGTACTCTTAGCGTCTGAGCAGAGGTTTCTGTCTATATGCGGTCCTCTTTCTTAAGAAAAAATAGCTTCCGTTTTTCTTGAATGGAATCTTGGTGAGCCTATCAGGGATTGAGGTTGATTCAATTGATTTACAAAATATCTTTCAGCAATTACTTTTGACCTTACAGATGGCTTTCTTATAAGTTTTGAGACAATCATTATACTTTTGCCATGTATTATCCTTATAGCTTGCATTAAACTGTTTTTACGTGCTTTGCGTAAGAACGCTTAATTTTTTGTTCCACCAAGATGGGAGCTATTTTTGTTTTTATTAAAGGCTGCCTTACTATTATATGTCCGTAAAATGAATCCTGAATGATTTCACTTTGTTAAGTCCCTCATTAGTTACCTTTGTAAAAATGTTCCATGTTATCTTCTTTGGATTGATATATTTTGGTTTGATATTAAGATTAAAGATTAGCTGGATCCAGCTATGACATGAAAAGAGTTTTTTGTCAAATATTCTCCAATTAGAAATTTGAATTTCTAGATTTTTAGATAGAAGTGTTATCTAGTACTTCTCCCATTCAAAAAACTCCTGTGAACGGAGAAAGTAGAAGTAGAAGTCTTAATAAAAACATTTACAGAAAATTAACAAAACTCCAGAAAAATATACGAAAATAAAAGTCAAATACGGCTTTGGATCAGTTGGTTATGGTGCGCTGACTCTGAGCTTCAAATTCGGCAGGACGCGAGTTCAATTCCTGGAACTTGTAGTCTCAGAAATTATATACCAATAATTTAATACAAGTATTATTTCCAAGACCACTACTGATGAGTATTTGGCAATACTCGAAACAGCGGTATGGTTAGTCAAAAATTCAGTTAATTAAAATAATGTAAATTAAATTTTTGTTGTTTAAGTTTTAGTACTGTGCGAAAAACCTCTTTATAAAAATTTTATAATAGGGTTGATTAAAATATTTTCTTGCCGAAATGCTTCTGAAAATATTTCACGTACCTTCATTCACCAAATTTCATTCGTGCAGATTATTGAACTTTGCTTAAATATTTCGTATTCCATCCATTCATAATAAAACTAAAACTTCTTTGAAGAGGCATTTTCTTATAAGGAAACATTTTCAAAGCGCAAGGGGTAAAGTTATTAATACTCCTTAAATGTATTTAAACAAACAAATTTCAAAATCTTGTCTTAACGGTCGCATCTGTTAAAAGAAAATAAACATGTTGGAAGTTGTGTAGAAATTCTTTATAAATTCCAGCAATAATTGAGACCATCATTAGGCATTAGCCCACAGATTTAAGTAAGCCGATATACACATGAGCTCTGTAATTGTTAAAGGACGATACTTTTGAATCGTCCTTGTTGCACTGTTAGAACTTGAATTTTATTGCGCAATACAGTAAATATATCGCTTATAACGACAACCATTGGAGAAATGCAAGAGCACCTGATGCCCAAAAAATCGAATTTGGGTGCCTTAAAGGAATTAGTACAGCACACAGAATTTCCTTTGCTCTCAACAAAGTCAAAACACTTAAAGCGAATGCAAGTACCGCTGACGTACTCGTGGGTTGAGTACTACATGGAAACGATACTTGATTAAGTGCATATGGGAGTTCCAATAGGAATGTCGGTAAATGTGCTCAAAAGTGGCCATACTTTTGCATCTTCACAGTAACTTGAAATATTTTAATGGAATTTAAACTGAATTTGTAACGCATGTATATTAAAGAACCTAAGGAATGAGGAAAAACACATGACTTCCTGCCTGTAACTTATCAATTAAGTTTGTGTACATATGTACTAAATAATTTGTATATAGTTATATTGCCCTTATTTATTTGTAATTGTACTTTCCTTCTTAATGTGTGGACAAATAATCAAGTACGAGATGTTCTTTACACAACTTAATACAAACAAATTAATTAATTGTTATTTTATATATTAATGAATAATTAAGGAATAGGAATTTATATTCATAGGTCACAGGTGCGTCACAAAGCACGTAATATCTTACATGTTCCGTTGTTATAATCCAAATTATTGCATTTAAGTTTATATGAAGAGTGATTCTGTTTTCAAAACAAAACTAAAATATTTAATTAAACCTTATTAAAATTAAGTCATGTAATATTGTGAAGTTGTGAAAGACTTGTTTATTTAGGAACCAGCTTAAACACCAAAAATGATGTCAGGCTAGAGATTCAACGAAGAATCACTCTTGCCAACATACATTGTGACCGAAAAGTTTCCGGTCATAAATAAATAAAACGCAAAATTCTTAATCTTCATCAATATTTATTTTATCTCCTTCAAAATATGCTCCATTAGAAGCGATACACAAATGCCAACGTTTCTTCCAATCATCAAAACATTTTTTATAGGCGCTTTCCGGTATGGCTTTGAGTTCCCTCTGCGAATTCTGTTTTACGTCTTCTATGGATTCAAAACGCGTTCCTCTGAGTGGTAATTTGAGGTTGGGAAACAGGAAAAAGTCACACGGTGCAAGATCAGGTGAATACGGTGGCTGTTCGATGGTATTTATTGAATGTTTGGCCTTAAAATCGTTGATAATGTTGAACAAATTGAGGTGAATCGGAACAAGCCGGGCGTTGACACGTCGCATACACAAATTGTCCACCAAAATCAAACGAGCCATCTCACGACCGATGCCTAGCTCTCGTGCTATCTCTCTAACACTCACATGAGGATTTTTGAACACGATTTCCTTTGCCTTTTCAATGTTTTCGTCGGTGGTAGAGGTCGAAGGTCGTCCAGAACGCGGCATGTCTTCGACGGTCGTACGACAGTCCTGAAAGGCTTTGTACCACTCATAAACTTGAGTTTTCGATAAAACTGATTCCCCATAAGCCTTTTGTAGCATTCGCAACGATTCTGCACACGAAATTTCGTTCGAAAAACAAAATTTGATGCAAACTCTTTGTTCAATATTTTTTTCCATTGTTTTTTTCGCAACGCACTACTGAGGTGAACTGGTTTCAACAGCTGCCGTAAACGAACTGTCCGACAATCGGCTCATTTTTGGCATAGTAATTAAGGACAGTGCTGCCAAATACATAAAACTTAAAATATCGAAAAATATACAGCGCGCGAATTTTAAATGAGAACCTCCGAAAACCTTTCGGTCACAATGTATGTTACTTCGGGCTAAGTAAGCAATTGAGAAATAAAGCCCTCTCTCGACAAACAAAAATCACGCTCCACAAATCTCCTATCATGCCTGTCGTGCTGTATGGTGCAGAAGCTTGGACAATTACTAACAGTGATGAGAAGGCGTTAGGAGCATTCGAGAGAAAAATTCTTCGGAAGATCTATGGTCTTTTACGCGTTGGCGATGAGTATCAAATTAGATGAAACGATGAACTGTATGAGCTATGCCGCGACATTGACATAGTTAAGCGCATAAAAATTCAGCAGATACGTTGGCTTAGTCATGTCATGAGAATGGAAGAAAGTGCTCCGGCTAGAAATGTATTTGATTCGGTACCCGCAGATGGAAAACGAGGTAGAGAACGTCCGCATCTTCGGTGGAAAGACCACGTGACCAACGATTTGGGGGCGCTTGGTACTACCAACTGACGTTAGAAACCAACTAATCGGGCTGACTGGCGGAAGCTATTCGGCGCGGCCAAGGACGATCCACGTCTGTAATGGCTAACTAAGTAAGTAAGTATGATATTATAAATCAAAATATGAGAGCATGTAACTCACAATCTACAAAACTTATACTGGGTATAAAATAAATCACCCACAACCAATTATTATTATAAATGGTGTATATAAATGATTGCAAGAATAAATTATCAAATACAAAGTCAATTAAGCCCATCAAGCGGTTATCGCTCAACTACAACATTTTTACCTAACTGTGGTATTTTCTAGTTTTGTTACGAAGAAGAATCTGTCAGAGTAATTGACTGACTAAGTAAATTACTAAAAGATAGGGAAACAGTTTTAAATACTCTATATGTGAAAGAATCAAAATCACTTAATACTTTCCACAAATTAAAGTAAAAAATCAAAGATCTATTTAATATTTCTCTTTTCATCTTTGAATCTACCGAGGATATAAAAAATATATACGAAAAAACAAATATTCTAAATACTATAATAAAAATTGTCACAATAATCCTCGAGGATGCAGTGACGCGGAGACTACTTCCCAACCCTTCTTTAGAAAAATAATAAAAATTAACATAACCCACTAACATAACCTAATAAAACACCTCAGGTTTATAGTAGTCAGCGAATAAGTTAAATGCTGCAACTATGGAGGAATGCATTTAGCAAATTATTGAAGATATGTTATGGCAATAGTAAAAGAATCACATAAAAATAAATCTGAATAGTTGAAAAAGCCTACTAAGCAATGACAAGGCCATTCAACCTAAAATATGCTCATAATAAGAAGAGAGTACTGCTCTTAAAATATAAACAAATAAATATATTTCTTATCCACAAGTAATAAAAATTTGGAAAAAACCCATAGTTCCCCAATTATACAAACAAAAATAATTAAACGTTAAGAAAACAAACAACTACTTATTCCCCTATCCGTTTTAGGTTTGACGTGCACTTTCTCATCGGTCTCTATTCCATTTTAACTGTGCTGATATTGATGTTACTGATAACCTGCAGTACTTTGAGATAATCTTGTTCTGGAAAATGTTGAGGCTGAAGTTTTCAGTAACAAACACAATACAATGTCTTTACATCTGAGACAATCATTAAAAAATGATTGCACATTTTTATTTTATACCTAATAGCGTGTCGTGATAGTTCATATATGATATATTATTTTTTGATTGCAGTTAATCCTTATCCCATGAACCTATTATTTCCAATACTTTTCTGTTAATGAATATGAAAATGTTTAGTTCATTGAAGTGATTAACTATTCTCATTTTAAGACAAAGTCTTACAAAAATTGTATAAAAACTGTTTTCGATAGGATTATAATCTATAACATATATTTTTATTCATGACTTCATAAGTGTATGTCAGTTCTCAGATTTTCATAATCCAAGTCACAATTTGTCACTGTCTCTTAAAAGTGAATTTATGAGATCTGAATAGAAATCAAGTTTTCATCGATATTTCTTGAAACTGTTTGCATTTTGAACTAATAAAATTGAAGGAAAAGTAATTCATTTCAAAATTTTTTCTTTCAGTTAAGATCAAAATTTAAGTTAAAAATATTTGGAAAAAATGTGAAAAATTCAAGTCTTTGTAAAATTTCCAATGCGTTTCGCACAAAATATTAGATTCATATACGACAATTATACCTTTAGTGGAACTTCATGACAGAAGCCGAAACGCTTCTATATTGGAATTTGGCTGCTGTACTATAATATAAATTTTTTCCATATGAGGTATGTTAAGTTGTTGAAGTCGATCATTCATTCTATTGATACTTTCTATTCTGTCCCGTTTTAGTAACGATTACTTAAACTAGCTTCAGTTTTGATAAGAACTTTTTTATTCTCACAAAAAAAAAATAAGGATAACTATTTACTACAACATTAACTCGTTTGTAAAACTAACGAGCAATTTGTGTAACTGTTTTTGTTAGTTATCAATGAGAACATGTGGTGTTTTTTATCTTTATAAATTGCACTTGCAGTTAACAATATATAAATTTTACCGTCAGAAAATTAATATTTTATTTTATAATACCTATTACTAATGTGTGGAAATATTAGTACTTTATTTATCTTATAGCATTTAGTATCTCCTAATAATCTCGCACAATTACTAGCATGTATAGTATGATTGAATTTAATATGACGAAGTTACAAAATTGGTTACGAAGATTATACATATTAACAATTGATTTTTTTTTAATTAGAATGATTTTTGAGAGTAGTGGATGTGAGTAGTGATCATAAGTGTGTTTTGAATTTTTATTCGACGTTATTAATAGTAATTTGAGGCCTTTATTTATCTGATTACTTACGACTTCAATGTTCGTTTCATTATTATTAAATACATCGGGAATTGGCAGTAGAAGTAGAAGTAGAAGTAGTCTGTTCAGTAGTTTTGAAACGATCTATTGTTTTATTTCATTTATTTATAGTTTTGTGAAAAATATTCTGGAGCTACTTGATAACTACCCACCCTCGGTAATTATGTAAACACAATTGTACACAATTGTAACAGTTTGCACTCAGTGCATTCATTTATTTTGAGTCTTCCGAAAAAGTACTCACCATTTGACTTTTTAGAAATCTGAACAAAAATATTGTTGTTGTTAGATAGTATACAGTATACATTATAACGCAATAAGTTTGTTGATTAATGTCCATTTGCACTGAGATAATTTTACACAACTATTTACCTATATCGTCTGTTTACTTAGTCAGAGAAAATTTCCGAGAAAAATTATATTTAATCAACTCAACTTTTATACTTTTCATAAACTTTGCATAATTACATGAATCAATTTAATTCTTTTTTCTTATATTTTATTTTCTTATATTCAAAATTCAAAATATCAAATTCAAATATTTTTCGATATTACCGAATTAATTGAGCAAAAAAGGAGTGTATGGACTTCTGTTCCACCTTTATGTTAAACAAAAAAATGACTAGGTAAGTCCTTAAACAATTTGCCTGAGACCTTTTATTATATAAGTAAAAAATTTTTATTTGTATTTTAATATCACAACTGATTCCCTTTGTTCTTTACCCTTTGCCTGTTACTTAATAAACCGTGAGTTAGTGACCAAAGCACTTTTACTCTACTCAATATTATCTGTGACCTCTTCCTGACGAAATACTCGTATATATTGCACTTGATTTAAGAAAGTGCAATTCTGAATTCGTCTTCTCATCAACAGAATTGAATAATCGAACAATGGAACATAGGAACAAAACGATATGTCTTTCATATATCTTTGTCAGAACTGATTGTATTTTTGAATAAGTCAAATCTATTTATTTAAAAGCATTAATATATTCAAGAGCTAAGCTTACGTACAACTAACTTAATATTTACTAATCGCTTTAAGTGATTATAAATATCTTTTAAAAAGGTTAGTACAGTAACGCTCGGGACATATCGTCCAAATAAGTACACGAATGTAACTATTTGGATAGCAGACTATACATAATTAGTGTTTGAATTTCTGGCCATCTGGGTAAATAGGAGTCTAACCAACTCATACAATTAAGTTGATTAGACTTGATGTATTTTCAATATGTCCACCCTTATCACTTCCATAGATCAAATACATATTAACCTGAAGGAGTCATTACTAAACGTCATTTTTTTGCACTGCCTTAGCTTATCTAAAACTATATTTAGATAATCAGACTTTCATCCTAGAATGCACTCTAATAAAAGAAAAGATCAAGTATAGTACCTTTGTTTACCATACTTTCGTCGAGTTAGAAGACCCACTCAATTCTCCTATCCAAATTTATAAGAAATGAGGAACCTAAAAGTTCTCCTAGTTAACTTTCTTGATATCAGTGAGTTGATTCGGCAATATGAGTTGATCACTTCAAAGTTCACCTACATTTTATAGCAGTGATTAACAGTAGAATATTTTCTTTTTCTTTTATCTTTTACATATTCTAGATGGATACAAAGGTGAAGAGAAACATATCAAGTAGTTCTTTGATTTTCCACTTCAATTTGCTTGTGGCATTGACTGATTTCTATTCTTCTATATATAAGTTATTTAAAACTGTTTCCCTAACTCAAGAGTTATGATGATCAGCAGTTACTCAATTAGTCTGATTGGTCTGGCTTGTCTATCTTCATAACAAGACTAGAAAATACCCTAATTAGACAAGTTAAGAAATGAAATACGAATTCCAACTAAGAACTAGAAATGAGCACAAAAGTTCTGTTATTACTACTACTTAATGTTTGTTTATTTTATTATTAAAAATTTGGATTCGTTGGCAGCAGTATTTTATCACTCATAGTGAGTACTTTATCTGTTACAGTGCTAAAGCATTTCTTAATTAAAGAAATGTAATTGGCTTACTGATATCCTTTTTTAGTTATTTTAGCACTGGAACTAAGTATAATCTATCTTGAGTAAATAACGAAAGAATGTTGCAATAACAAGTTAATCAAAACAGCTGTTCGTGATATACAATAGTCTCCAGACAACTATATAACTATAGCTGTATACAATTGCAATACAAATGAGTTTGCGAATCTCCTACTAAACTAATTATGACATATCTTACGACATGCTATACCATATCCGTTCTACGTCGTACATTTGTCGATGCACACACCTTGTTTTATCGTCGTACGTATATAACGAAAGGGTTTTGAAAATTTTCAATCAGTTTTCGTCATTTTTCGTTAATACAACGAATCGGATTGCACTTAACCACAATCCCACAAACCTCCTGTTACCAACACTTTTCTATTTATAATTTTGAAAATAATTAATTTATTATCGTGTTTAATTATTCTCATTTAAGGACAAAATCTTACAAAGACTGTGTGAATAATGTTGCAGTGTGACAAAAATGTCAGACAGTCAGACAGTCAGATTTTCATTTTCTAAGTCATAATTTGTCACTCTCTTTAAAAAATGAATTTATAAGATCTGAATAATAATCAAGTTTTCATCGATATTTCTTGAAACTGTTTGCATTTTGAACTAGTAAAATTGAACGAAAACTAATTCATTTAAAAATTTTTTCTTTCAGTTAAGATCAAAATTTGAGTTAAAAATATTTGGAAAAAATGTAAAAATTCAAGTCTTTGTAAAATTTTCAATATGTTTAGCACGAAATATTGGAGTCAAAATTCATATAAAAGTTATACGTTAAGTGGATTTTTATGGAAGGAACGTAAGGGTTTCCATTCTAAAATTTGGCTGCTGTACTGAAGTACAAACAGTTTTCATATAAGGTAAGTTGTTGAAGTTAATCATTCATTCTAGAGATCTTTTCTATTCTGAACGGTTTTAGTAAGGATTACTTGAAATAGCTTTAGTGATGGAAAAAATAGCGAAAAAAGAAATAATAACGCGTCAAACAAAGCAAAAAAAATAAAAATGAGAAAATCAATTAAATTCTTAGAAATATAATGAGCAGAGTCGGTGTCGATGTCGATGTAAGTTCCTTGATTTATTTTATTTGTCATATTTTGAAACTTCCATTTCACCGTTTTTAAAATAAAAGTTTTTCGTAGATAACCTCACTGCTGATTTTGCATGATTGTTGGGAATATAAATAAACTATTTTATTAAAATTTTTTATTTTATAAGATTATATAAAATTATAATACAGAAAAGGAAAGAGGAATGTATATAAAATATATGTAAGTAGTTACAATATAAAAATAGTGAAACTGAAATATTTTACTGTAATTTACTTGGAAAGATAAATTGAAACAATCATAAATAAATGAAAATGATTACGACTATCGCAATAGCAAATATTCTACTACGACTATAACACATCGACATCCACATCCACTTTATACAGATTATATATTCTGATGAATCGGAACCCATATCATTAAAGACAAATTCACTCAAAACCACTAAATATTACACATTCCTCACATTCACGAGTATGAAAATCATCATCAAATAAAACTCTCGTCTTCATTTTATGTCTGGATAGTATCCGAATTTGATCAACTGTCACAAAATTTCACAGAAATTACTCGCAACTCTCAAAAACACACATGTACAACTATTTTAATATTTAATTCTCTTAATGAGTCAACACATGAATTTTAAATAATTATTTATTTTTATTTATCAGTCAATGCGCATGAAGAGGCGGGATCACATTGATAAAAATATATCTAAAAGTAAACTTGGAAACCTCACCAATTCAACATTATTTTTTAAAGAAAATTGGATAATCACTAATTTGAGAAACTAAAATCGAAAATCGAGATATATTGCAAATATACACTGAGAGATATTATTGTGTTTATTAAACTTTTTTTAACTCTATTTAACTCTATTTAACTCTACTCTATTGGATAAATGGATGGTGTCCCTCCTACCCTCTTCCCCTTTACCCCTCTACCACACCACTGCATTTCGGGATACATATATAAAAGAAACTTAATATAATAATATGGGTAACTAATCAAAAATAATTTACTCTCATATTTCAACATTAAATTCTATTATTTTATATATATACTATAGATGCAGCTGTATTTTTTACTATACGGCAAAGTAAGTTCTGCAAAAATTAATTGGATGCTACAAATACTGAAAAGACAACGGTCCGTCAAATTTCTGTACTTAACATATAAATTATTGGTATGATGTGTTTCAAGAGTATTTGGAATTTACACTGAGTGTTGTGTGAGATTTATGTTAAATGTAAACGTTAAATAAGATTCACAAGTAAATCTTAATGAACGAAACGGGAGCATTGAATCCTGAAACCCCAAGAAATCGTACAATCCTGTAATAATGGACTAATATTACTAACTAGTACAACTGAAAATTATAATATAAAATAAAAAATATATCTTATAAGTACTTTCGCAATTCACAACGGAAAGGATTTACCATATATAATACCATTTAATTTTGAATTTTAAATATTCAAACATCATCAGTTTGAGTACTGTTTCAATTAATAAGTTTATATATGTTAGAATTAATTGTTGGTAAATATCAAAACTTTCATGTCGTGAACATTTTATAAACTTATTTGTCTTATTTAATAGCTTTTAACCTTTTTGAAAAACACGTAATTCAATCAACCATAATGGATCAATTTTGGGTGTGTGAGCCATAAAATAGTACTTCCTGTGACTGTGGAAACGATGATATGTGGTCCATGTTCAATATGAAACTTATTAATACATACATATTTTATGAAATGAGGTATATCTTGAATTTGTTATTCAATATCGTTTTTAAAAAGAAAACCTTATTTTTGCAGATCTATTTGGACAGCTTAAAGATGACGATTCGAAATAACAAACATCTGACTAAATCTGTATGAATGTTTTGGAACTGATCTGACTAGTGAATACAACTAGTATGAGGCTGTGCTTGTATGATGAGGCATCGTATTTTCGATTTTGTATATAGTCCTCGAGTACCACTTTGATTGTTCTTGCAAATATAAAGTACATTATTTGGTATCACTAATACTCAAATTGATTATTTACGATTAAATTACTTTATTTTTTCAAGTTTTGTTTTTTTTTTTATGAAAATTAAAAATTAATTCTTTTCATGCAGAAATTCTGCACCAGTGACAGAAGTACTCTCAATGAGGTTAAAGTACTTAAACATGTTAAGCAACAAATTGTTAGTTTGAAAGTATTCCTAAACATGTCCGAGAATGAATGTAGTCAATGACTCACATGTGTATCAAAAATGTTTGCATGAGATCTGGACTCTTTACTGATTCAGTCAGAATATTACTTCTATTAATAAAAGAATTTTGACAAACCTTTTGTTGTTAACCATAAACAATTGGCCAATAAATTTTTTTTATTTTTAAAAATGATTAGGAGTACTACTTACAACAACATTTTGACTGCAAGCTTTCAGTTCTTCTTGTATATGGATATATACTTTTTCGTATATCGATTCTTGTTGAATTAAATCTCCTTGTCTACTGCGTCATTGCTGAGCAGGCGTTCATGGTTTAATTGTGAGGTCTTTGCAACGTTGCAATACATTTCTTTAAATCTATAGTCTCTTTAATTTACACTACACTTATACTTTATATTATCAAATGTTTGCTCGTAGTATATTATGGTTCGGTAATGGTGACTTCGTCATTGCTTCTTATATCTTGATGCTTTAATAAACGAGTTCTATTGCTGTCTTATAACTTGATGCCTTGGAAATTGAGCTTCCATTTGTTTTATTTGCATTAGTATTTTTAAATCATTCCGAATCGATTTTTGATTTCATCACGTCTTCTTTGTAATTCGCCGAAGTAATTTTTTGCGATATAGTCATGATCAGGTCAAAAATTTTTTATCAGATTATCATTATTGTCTTTCAATATGTCCTATTTCCGACGCAAAGTTTCCAAACGCTTCTCAAAACATTGCCTTGAAAAGGTGGTAGTAGGATTCCTTTTAAAATTTATTGAGATCTATAGATCCATAGTTTAGTGTTCCAAAACTGACTATAGCACGTTTTTGTCTGATGTTTGGGCAGGAAACCGCAGAATTAGTTTTATGTAACTATTTATAGTTTTTTGTGGTTCAGAATCATGATTGCGGATCCAAGTTCCATTCATAATGATGAATTCGTGTTAACCTTTCTAAAACAATCCAAAAGTTTCTAACTAAGGAATAATATTAACAAAGCCACCCAAAGCATCCATTGTTCAGACATTTTTTTGAAATCAAAGAATTCACAAAAATTTTTGCTCACTCTGTTTAATGAAAAAAGTCCAGTTATATACCATTGTATTTGAAGGATCAGATGCATCTTACACTACATAATGCGCGATGTTCTACTGTTGTTAAAAAATGTGACGTGTCAAGTCAACTTCAAACGATATATAAATAAAAAAAGATTTCACAGATCGAATTGAAATTTTGACTATATTCGCGATGTTTGTAATTAACCTGCATATTTGCAGTTCAGAAATAGGGATAAACTTTTTCCATATATCAACGTATATACATACAAGTCAAAAGAAGTACTTGTGCAAGAACACTGCAATGCTTGCAAACACATTACAAACACAACAACCTTAGTGCGAAGAATATAAAGCTGATCTACAACCAGATAATTAGACCTGCACTACCTTATGAGTGTGTCACGTATAGTAAAGCTGCCAACTCTACTCTCCAGAAGTTGCAGGTTGCTCAAAGTCCGAAAACTCTTCACAGTGCCATGGTACATCCGCACAAATGACATGCTAAGAGACCTTAGAATAGATCCGGGCAAAAAATACATAAGGGATAGATCCCTAAAGCTATATGCGAAAACCGACAGGCTATCCTACCTATCACTATCTAATCTCAGAGTAACCACTAACCGGATGGGTGGGGCTCTGCACAAACCATAGGCTGCCCTAATTAGCATTATCTAATCTCAGAGTAATCACTACGCAGATCGTAGATCAGTCATTCACAAATTAGTCAGTGAGATGGGCGGGACTCTGTAGAAACCCTCCAGCTATCAAAGAGTAAAATTGCGCAGATGCGCTAGCTCGTAAAAGGCTCAACATTAAATTAGTATAAAATCCACAATTGATTATGTGTGAAGTATATTCGTTTATTTAAGTATAAAATTAAATTTAGTAAAATATAAATAAAAAGTTAAAGGTAATTTTGATGAAATAACGAAAGTGTTGGCGGAGTTACCTTTGATATTAATTTGAAATACTTCATAAACAAGTTCATAAAACACTGCTGACCATATAAGGATTTTTTATTAATTTTTTTTATTGTTTATTTAGTCAAAAATAAAAAAATGTATATTTTATAAAATTCATTCCAAATGCGTACACGATAATTGCAGTTTGTTTTCTTATCTGTAGTGTAATGATTCAGACAAAATGTTGATTTATTTTATTTAATCCTTTTTTAAACGCTCGTTTTTTTGCAAATATTGCGTGATTTACGTGTTTAACGCAACTGCATTAAAACATAATTAATTACCATAAAAACAACTGCGGTGGGAGCAAATACTGCAATCATTTTTTCACATATCGAAATTTTTTAAACGCCCGACAGCATTTAGCAGTGCTGGAGCCCAGATAAACAGCTTAATTAGCTCCTGTAATCGTAATGTGTGTTTAACATTTGCAGTGGGAAAATGCCGTTCCTGCATTTTCCTGTGGCTTTCTCACAAAAACTTGCAATAGTAATAATTGTAATTATTTTACATGTATAATTTATTATTACCCACAGTGAAATTGGTTTCTCTTCTTCGAATCTGCAATCGAAAATATCAGCGACTTGTTCATGCAGTATCAGTTCCAACTAACTCAGTTCGCTCATATGAATGATGGATTTCTTTACTAAATGTTATAGATAGTGTATGTAGTAGAATAAAGCATTCAAAAATGTTCCTCTAAGTCTGTATAGAGCAAAATTGTAACATATAAGCTATGCAACATTCTATAGTCAGTAAACCCAAACGTAGCCTTATCCATCTGAACCAGTAATGGAGTGCAGTGCGTATGTCCAATGCAGTTCAGGTATCGGTTCTTGTAAGCTTGTTAACTATTCAGAGCTTTGATCAAAAAGTGATAAAAAACGATATAAAAAAGACGAAATTCACAAAACAATTTCCTCATTATTAACCTCATTTTCTATTTAAAATCGTTTCATTGTTATATGATAAAAATCATCTTTAATTAGTAAAGAAAAATTCTATATAAAATCCGCTAAGTCTTGCTTATCTAATTTTTACTTATCTAATTACACGTCAAGTACGATTTTGGGTGAATTGACTAATGAATGCTGACACTTAGCTTCAAAATTTAGCAGGGTACGAGTTCAACTCTTGGTATTTGCAATCTTAAAAAAAGTTTACAAATAATTAATTACAAGAAATAATTCCAAGACCACTGATGATGGGTATTTGGCAATACTCAAAACAGATGTTGACCATACAGCCAAAAATTCAATCAATTATAATAATATAAAAATAATTTTTGTTGTTGTAGTTCACTACTTTTCGAAGTCTCTCTACTGAATATACTGGTTTCTTTTAAATAAATAATCACTTCCATCACACACTGACGTTAAATTACAACTTATATTGAAATTGAACTAAATTCAATAAATAAAATGGCCTTTGGCGATTATACTATATTTTAGCGCTAGGTTACAATTGTTTTCCACAAGGTCACGAATACATTGAAGATGTCAAAAAATCCGCATGCCCTAACAAGTCCATTAGTGGAAAAAAGTGAAAAGAAATAAATAGATCGTGTATTCCATTGTTGAGGTAATCGCCGTTCAAAAAGCTTGTGTAAAATAGATTCTTACCATACTATCTGCATTCTTCAGTTATGGAGAATTCCGAACTAAAAACATACAGAAACGATTAAGATTTTTAAGATAAAAGTGCATTTTCATCTCCTTCTATTTGATCATATTTGATATGGTTGATTGTGGACAGTTGAAAGTCCGACAATAAAACCAAAGAAACAAATCAGATGATTAGTGCTGTGGAAATGTTGTTTGAGTGCTTGTCGTTATCAGTGGTTAAATTTTCCAAGATCAAGTCTTAATAGCAAAGTTCTGCTTTCAATAGTTGCGCCAATATAGTTTCATGCTTTCTAGTGATTAAGATGATTGTTCATTTTGTTCGAATTTTTTGGATTAGCATTTAACCAAAAATTTAATTATGTTTGTTAGGCATTTTTGCCTAGGCTTATGATACGACAATCCTTCCATCTACCACTATCCATCATTAAGCCCAATATAAAGCAACTACGAAATAACACTTTTTATAAGAACAACAGAAGAGTTTTTCGCAATAGTTTTCTCAAAAAAAGGGTATTAGTAGTCCCTTAGTACTCAGATTTACTCCAGACTCGTTTCAGGCCAACAGAATGAAACATAAAACGCCAAAAGAACCATGTTTAAAAAGCTGTATGTACACCAGAAAATGTAGATATTCGGTCGATATCAATTTGAAACCCATATTTCTTACATTCCGGTTGTTAAGTGAAGTGTCTAAGTGAAATGTCTAAGTGAAGTGGCCAAAAATTTTGGCTAGTAAAGAAAAAAGTATTACCAATGCAATAAGCGAACTATTGTGAACCTTCATTGGAAATTTCAAAGAATTTCTCAAAGCTTGTAAACAACAATTCAAACAAAATTAAAATGTTTCACAAATTTTAAAATTGTGAAAATTAAATATTTTAAAAATATGCAAAATTGCGAAAAATATATATTCGCAATTTTCCGGCAACAAAATTATATAAATTATTTGAAGATAATGGTTTTTTTATCCATCAAGTGACTGTTATTATATTTCAAGATTAAATGGAGAATATACTATTGATAGTCAATACGCTGTGACTGATATTAGCCAATCGCGTAACAGTTCCTCTATGATAAAGTAACTGCAACATTTTGATTTCTAGTATTAATGTTTGTTTCGTCACATCCAGCTTAATTTTTACCAGGGCATCGAACCGGAACCGAAGCGAAAACCGGAACTGGTTTTTTACACCAGCAATCTGGCCCATTTTCAAGAACCACATCGTCTAGGTATATAAAAAATAACTTTTATCATTTAACAAAACCTATTTACCTGAAATTTCTTTTATTTATTTCTAATCACAGTTCTATAGTTATAGTCAGGAAACGAGAGACTAATGATGGCTTTTTCCGATGCTACATGGCCAGGAAGGGCTGGATTACTGTAAAGGTGTAGCGCTTTCGGACAATGTCGAAAATACATGTTATGTAGCGTGTCACATCAGTATTGTCAGTTTCGTATTTT
>NC_051848.1:79348308-79382347 GCF_002237135.1 Teleopsis dalmanni
AATACACTTGTCACTTGTGTTATAACTGCATCAACGACTTCACCCTTAACTGGACGCACTACTAAGGCTATGAAAGTCACCCAGATTTCCACTTCGGAAGTATAAGGGTTTATAAAAGCCGTACCTAGGTTTACTATCTTAATAATTTTGACAATTTTACCGTTGTCCCCATGAAGCTGGCCTTCACTATGACTGCAAAGATTTTGCATAATATGATCCATAACATCCTCATCAAGATAACAAGGTGCAACATAAATCTTTTGTTTTAATTCAACCTAAAATAAAAAGAAAAGTGTATTATTAGTTTTTTAATTTCATATACGACAATTATGCTTAATATAGAATAATGCTTAAATGCTTTAATAACTGACTAAACAATACATATTCGCTGCTTATTGATGAGAGTTCAAATTACAAATGAGTTCCTATTTAAATTTTTTTTACACAAGTTGTGACATTAATAATCAAATAGGAATATTGCCATATCTTAAAAATTTTCATGTTTGAAAAATGTGTATTCACAATTGATAATACAAAAATGTACCAACAATTCAAGTTGATATATTTATTAAGACTTTATGGTATATTTATACTATGTGCCAAGGAATACCTAGGTCCATTGTGAACTAAAATTTGTTTTTTCGCATAACAATTTGCCGTGGAGCTGTTGAAAGTGTTAGTAAAAAGTACACTAACACCAGCTGAAATCAATAAAATTTTTCACCTTTTCACATTTTCCGGTACTTATAAGAACGAAATTTTTGGAAAAACTTACCACAATGCGTGTAAAAAGAGTGCGGTTTTTTTTTTGTGTTTTTTGAGTGAAAAATTAAATTTCGTTGCTCCAAATGGTACAAAATTTACCGCACAAGTTCTTAACAAAAAGCACTTAAAATCGAAAGTAGTAGCATATTGTGTTGTTACTGCACAATTGTTTTATAGTAGGTCTGTTCCTCAAGCTACTCATAGTAAAACTCAAGTAAAACACAAGTAAAGCACAAACTGAGAGCGTAACACAAATAAAGTGTAAAATTGCACACATTACACAGATTTTCATGGGACAGCTTTCTGTAAAATCTGGTGAGAACACCAGTGCTGCGCAAATAAACAACAAAAAAGTTTAAATTCAAACCTAAACAGCTGATTCTCACATCAACACAAATTTTACTTGAAATTTGTACTTGTACGAGTAAAGTCTGTGTAGCATTTTTAATTTTCGACAGGGATGTTACGCTGTTTCAGATGCTCTCATTTACTCGAAAATTTGCTGGTGGAACGCACTTGTGTATACACATAGTTACTCAAAGTTACAACGAGTAGCTCGTGGAGCAGATCTATTGCAATCTTATGTCAAAAATCATATGTCTTCTTCTTCTTCTTCTTCTTCTTCTTGAGTTAGTGCTCTTACGCACTTTTACTCTATAATGGCTGGGGGGCTTATCTCTACCCCACACTAGGCTTTAACTAGACTAAAAAAAAATCATATTATTTATTTCTCTTTTAATTGATGACGGACCTTAAATCAGCATATCTTCCTGAGAGTCCATATGTGGAGCAGATCTATTGCAATCATATGTCAAAAATCATATGGAATCAAAAATTTAAACAAAATTCAAAAATTTTATATATTTGAAAATTGGGAAAAAGTAAAATTCCATTGTTTGAAATTTCCAACATTCTTAACATTTCTTTTAATTCTGTATTCATTTTAATTTTTATTTATATTAATTATTTATTGTTATATAAAATGGTATTTGCTTGCATTAGGTGTACATATGTAACATTTGCTGTTTGCAAAAACATAACATTTGATATATAGCAAAAGTGATGCCAATGTCAGGCTTAACGAATATAGGCCAGCATGCGTTTTTTGCTAGACTTGCGAGCCACCGAAAAGGACTTATATTACATGATTAAGCAAATTAAGCTGACTTAAATTGATTGATTTAAATGTTTACATATGATTTTATATATTTATACATATTTGTTTCTTACACTTTATTTATTATACTTTACTTATTTAAATGTATTGATTTCCATATTACTAAAAAGTTAATATATGATTAGCAAGTAGTAAGAGATTATTATACTGCAACCCCAAAAGAGAGGAATTTGATGTTAATGTAGTATTTAATACGTGTGTCAAAATAATATGAAAAATAAATTTTTAGAAATAATTTTTTTACGTTACACTCGAAATGGGCGGATTTTCCGTTCTTTGAAAGGTATTCTTGGTATGTTCAGTCAGCTAAATTTTCACAATTTCGTTAAAATTAAATGAAGTTAATTTAGAAAGTGTTCACATGCTGCCCGAAATTAAGGAAATCATATGTTTTCTGTTTGCAAATCGAATGTTAAAATTACATGGTCTAAACACCATTTGTATGTGCGAATTTTCAAAAGTTGATTATTATAATTGTAAAGGATGGCATTCAGTAGTGTTATTAGCTTTAATTTATTTCAGGTATGTAGATTATTATTTTTCACTCTATTTTAAATTAATAAAAGTTACAAATTATGTTTTTTGACAAACAAAATAAAATTAAATACATGATAACTGAAGACGAGACTTGTCTCTTCACAAACGATCCGGAAACAGCTTGATCAACCAAGTGAATGCAGTGCAAAGGACCAAAACTGAAGATATTGGCTCAACTCACTTAAAAATCATGGTCATGTTAACAGTTTTCGTTGATTATAGTTGGGTGATGCATTATGTATTCCTTTTGCAGAACTAAATATTTAACAAAAAATATTATTGGAACTTGATGTGGGAAGCCAATATTATGTGCAAACAGTTTTTAAATTTTGTACCATAACAATGCTCCATTTCACATTATATTAGTTTTGCGGTACCATTTTTCTATAAATTCAACTGATATTGCTTTACAACTATAAGACCATGCCTGATTTAGCACTGTATGACTTCTGGATACTTCATAAGGTTCGACTTCGAGCACTTTGACGATATCATTTCTATACAAATGCCAATAAATCGATAAGCTACGTGCTTTAAAGACTACTCCGAAAGCTGGCTTCAACAATTGCTTACAAAATTTGAAAAAATGTGGGCATAAGTGTATTGTAGGAAAATGGAAGAAGAATACTTGGAAGGTTAAAATATATTTGGATGCATAGGTAAAGATTAAGAGTAATTTTATTTTATTTAAAAATAATAAAAAGAAAAGTCTTAATTACGTTTAAAATTATCTTGTGTTGTTTTGATAAAAGTGCGTTTACTGAAGTGTTATATGAAATAATATAATAATTTTATATAAATGATGCCAACTTTAACTTTTTTGTCATGTGACGCACGTTCGTATGTGTAAATTACAAGGAACTTAAAAAATTCGGAAATATATGGGTTAAATATTTCTTTAATTAATTTAAACTAGAATAATCTATAGTAGTAAAGGCAGTAGAAACCTTGATTGCAGAAACCTAGAGACACATATGTACATACTATAAATTTTAAATTCAAATGCATAAATTTTTTATTAGTTAATGTATTTTTGTATAGTTTTTTATACTTTTTAACTTCCAAATGATATTAATTTAACCACAAAAATTTTACTGAATAGAATTTATTTTTAGGGTCGCTTTCATTTGAGCCACAAATCAAAAATAATAATTGTTTTATTTTTGCATACAAATGATTCATTTGAAATAAATTTAAAAACGTTAAAAAAAGTAAAAAAAATGTGTAAAAATAACCACAGCAATAAGTAATAAAACTGCAAATGGAAATCTGCGAACTTAATAATATACTTGCGCCTAAAGGTATGTAACGAAACATTAATCAAAATAAAATACACTTTATGACTTGACAAAAAATAAAAATAATAAAAATTATTAAGAAAAAATGTTTTTTCACGAAAAAGCAAAGAGGAGTTTTTGCGAACGCGTCTACCAAAATTATCAACAACTGTTTTTGTTGTCAGTTATTACCTTGGTCGACGACGACAACAACAACAACAACTATAACAACAGCAACAGCACAACAGCATAGCAGCGTGCAATATAGCTTATGAATACAAAAAGAGCAATCAACCAACAAACTCACCACTGAACTACCGAACCACCCAGCAGCTACCAACCAAACAGAAAAGAGGCTAACGCTCATAATCAGAGGCTTTGGATTTTGCTTCGTTTATTTTTCTTTGCGGTGTCTAATCTTACAGCTTTGGTTGCTGGTGTTGCGTTACGTTTGTTGCATAATAAAATAAATAGCAGCGTTGAAATATGGCACAATATTGTATACACAATCAAACAGATCACAGCATACATACGTACATACATACATACCCACACAACAAATGAAATGAGAAAATTCATTGCAAATGTATTTTTACGAAAACTTAAGTGCTGCATACTTTCAGGGATTAGTTATATTGTTAACATTGCATTAACGCAAAGCTTACATTCAAGTTATCAGCAAAAGAATTTAGCAATAAAGTAAAAACAGTTCGCTTAAGCTTAATTCTATAAATAGCATCATATTTCTGTGTTTCGATATGAACAGCAAACATACAAACAACAACAGTGCAGCGTAAATCGAGCCAACATTTCTGCTTTCAAATGTTTGTATTTTGTATTTATTTTTGAAACAAACTTCACCGTGCACTGATTTATCTAAATTAAAAAGTTTGCCGGTAAAACTATTAATCTTTTCGGGGTCACAAAGATTTTCCAGTATTCGAAAGTGTGACAGGAATTTCCATGAACCATTTGTACACTTTCATTTTCATTGCATTAATTCAACCATAAATTTGTTAACAAAAACCTCAACAGTAACCAATGTCGGTTGCCGTGCAAATCCATTGCGCATTACACATTTAATGACTGACACTTTTCTTTTGCTGCGCCTAAGTGTATGCTACGCTTTTCCAGATAAAATAACATTCCACCGTATTCGACAACAACAGCTGTTTTAATTTTGATTAATGATTAACAGTTTTAAGCACATTTTATATGCTTCGTTAAGTGTAGTTTAGCTTTGGTTTATGTGTTGCCTTTTGCTCAACCAACTACAAATACTTCACTTAACTAATCTAGTTTTTGTCAGGGATGAATTGCAGCACTTCACTATAGAGGCCACGCTGCTCTACAGCACAAGTGAAACGATTAAAGAAGTGATGAATGTGACATTAGGTCATAATATAAAGAGACTTGTTTATGATAAGTAAATTGGTTAGATGCATAAGATGAAGGTTCATTTTCAAATTTTTTGTTTTTTGCTTGTTTGCTTCTTGAGTATAGAAATAGTTGAATTGCAACAAACAATACCATACATTCGAAACAAATAAATCAGAGTATATGTATTAATAAGAAGATCATGATCATTTTAAATTTCCAATTGGTATTATTATCACTGCTAAGTGTTTTCGTTGACTCGAAGGGTGGCAAAAGCCAGCAAATTGCTGGCTTATACTGGCTGAAATGAAATGAACTATTGAGGACCTTCTTTAAAAATTCCAACGAAAATCCCAATCGTAAAAATTAAAACAAAATTCAAAAATTTTATAAATTTGAAAACTGAGAAAAAGGAAAAATTCCATTGTTTTATTTTGAAATTTTCAACATTTTTAACATTTCTTTTAATTCTGTATTCATTTTAATTTTAAATTTTATATCAATTATTTATTTTTATATAAAATGGTGTTTGCTTGCATTAGGTATACATATGTAAGATTTCCTGTTTGCGAAAACATGACATTTGACAGATAGCAAAAGTGATGCTAATGTCAGGCTTAGCGAATATAGACCAGCAAGCGTTTTTTGCCACAGTTGCAAGCCACAGAAAACGCTCTATATTTCTTCTTTTGTTCTTATAATGCTTTCATTTATTTGATCTCTTCTTAAAATTACGTGGAGCATGTTATATACATTTTTGATTTTCGTTTTGCTTTTTTTAATCTCTCTTTACTATGTTCTTTCTAGAACCCTAATTCTACTCTCTATTTTTTAGACTCAGACCAGAAAGGGACTGTATGGGGTAAAGCCTCCACTACATTGATTATGTCCCTAATTTGATGTTGTCTTGGATAAAAAATAATTTTGAAATTAGGCTCGGAAGAATAGTGTACTCACGAAAGTTCTCAATTCAACGACGTATATTCCTAGACTCTATATGCTTGAAGTAAGCCAAATAGGTGATCAAATGATATATAATATATAATATAGGCATATATGAATATAAATAATAAATATAAATAATATGTAAATCAATGAGTTATGCTCGATATTCGGTTTTTCGGAATACTCCGTTCTGTTTATTTCAACCTCGTTTAGTAACTAAACTGACAAAATCTTACATCAATTCTTATAGTCTAAATTAATAGTAAGACGAGCAGCATCAACAGGAACTGTTGCTTATATAATGCGCCACGGGAAATATAATCGTCGGTAATGTACGTTGCACCCTAACAGGAAAGAGCAATGGTTATGATAGCACCTGCATGCTATTTAGCATATTTGAATCACGTTTTCGACGGTCGCAACCTTAGCTAAATGAATACTAAGTATTTATGACATAAAGTATCAGCAACATTAACTTATATAAAATCTATTTAAAATCACCTTTAAACCGTGTTCTAAATTGAAAATTCAATGGCAACAATTGTTCAAATTGCAAGAATTTGAAGTGCACACATTTTTAAGGTGAACTGATATGATTTTTTTAGAAATGCATTTAATTTAGAAGTAACATCGTTTAACATCGTGTAACATCGTTGACTATGCACAACATATTTCTACTCCCTTGAGAAATATTTTCACTATAGTACACACACTCTTTTGTTGAGTAGAAGTCTCTATGTGTTTTACGTGATTACCTGCCTGCAACGGCTTAACATCACGTTACTCAAAAGCAAACATCTTGATACAAAGCGTCAATAAGCGCTCCCTTGGAATTAACTTCCGCAGGTACCAATGAAGAAATGTGTATAAGTCATAACTTCCATCTTGGTTTAAAGCGAAGCCTACCTACAACCTCTGCTACAATATGGGCTGTAGCACCCGGTGGTGAAACCGCAACTCCACGGCGAATGTGAACCAAAATTGAACATTCTTCCCGCGTAAGTTTGGGTATCAACCACAGCCACCACGAGTCCAACGCCAATGGTCAGCACAGCCGGAGCTGTCGGGCCACTGACCCCCATGGTACCAGATCGGATAATCTCTGGTCAGATGGCGCAAGTGCCTGCTCACTTACTACCATACGTACTTCCTATACAAGTACCGGATTGGCACCGGAATTTTAGTCGCCTTCTACGACAAGCATATCTACTGCGTGAATATTCTAAATTCCTTACCCGCAGGGATACTTTGATGGGTATGTAGTACTTATTACTATCTTCATTTAAGCTTGGTTTCAATATTTCCCCTAAATATTATTTCATGTGAGTATTTTAATATGAAATGTCAAAGGATACTGAACTCTCTCTTTTAAGAGACACACAATTAATTAAAAAAAATTTTTATCGTAGTCAACATTTTTTATATATTCTATTAAAGTAATTTAATTAGTAAACTTTTAGTTGTGCTCTTTTTAATCAAAACTTATATATAAAAACGAAAACACATGTCAATGTAATATGAAGTTTTCAAAAGGTAGTGAGCTCGCGTTTGAAACACAAGAGACGTATACGTTCTGATTTTATTTCCTGTTTGGTAAACTTATGATGTGAAGGGACATAGTATATAATATGAAGCTAAAAAATACGAGAAAAAAACTATTAAAAGCAACAGTTTAAAATTGTGCTGTCAGCAACAATAGCAGCAATGTTGACTACGAGAACTTGCCAGTAATGTTAACTTCATAAAAATCTGAAGATTCTGAAGAATAAAAGTTGATTGGTAAGAAAATAAAAAGAAACAGCAACGCTGCTTGCAATAGCCGAAGATACCTACAAATTTGAAGTTTGAAATTTGAAATTTCAATTTATCCCGGAAAAGTGCACATTTCGTTACTGTTCGATGAATTTGCAAAGTTGCTGCGATTAACTTCAATTAATAGCGAAATAGAATGCATTCAGAATGGAATAAAGCATACTTTTAGGGCGAAACCAAAATGTCAATAAGGCTTGCTTGCTGGTTGCTTCAGTAACGGAGTAGAGGAGTGTGCCTTGATGAATTCAAAAATTGTCAACGAAATACTTGAAGGTATCTGACTTATCCGTTACGTTCTGTTACGTTCTGTTACGTTCTATTTTCGAAAAGTATCCAAAATAGATAAAAATGATAAACATAAAAAAAGTAAATTTTAGAAAAGTTTAAATAAATCTGCGCAGAGTTTGCAAAGTAAATAAAGCAAAATATATGCAAAATGTCAAAACACAGATTAGTATCATGTTCAAAGTTTAAATCCCAGCTGAAGGCGTTCTCTGCATGCATGCAGACAGACACATTTTTCTACCGAGATGGTATGAGGATTTTATTTATACATTTATTTTTTATTCGATTCCATGTTTTGTAATATAACCTTATTTATTTTTTTGTTACCGCCGCTATTGTTGTCGTTGTTGTTGTTTTAAACATACATATTTTCTTTTTATTATTTTTGGCTAAATTTATGATGAAAAAGTTACCTTATGGGAGTTGCAGTATATTCATGAAGTTTCGTGAAATTTGTTTTACTTTTAAATTTTACTTAAACAGAACAAGCAACCTTGCCACCACTGTCTCACCACTTTTTTCCAACAAAACACTCAAAGGTTTCAAAATATAGACTACATTGATACGAGGTTATTCGTTTTAATAATATGAGTATGTAAAAGCCTGTTAAGCATTCAATGATTATCATACATATATGTTAAGCGACAGATCGGTGTAGTGTTGCTTACAGGATTACAAATTTTAAACTGCAACATATCGGTGAGAAATGTTTTTTGCGAATTTATTAGCAGAAAATCTGATTTTAAAGTGATCATGGCATATTCGTCCAAGTGAATACTTTAGATTTTCAGATAATTTTATTAATTCATAAAAATATTTTATTTTATAAAATAGTTATGATATATTAATAAATTTTGAATTTCTTTTTCGACCTCTATACTGCACTGCAATATAGACTATGGAATCAAAAGCATGACGTTTATATATAGATCTTATTAATAAGCCTTTTCTTTTCTAAGCATGTCACGAAAAAACAAATAAAATAAGCACTACTATCGATATATGCAAATCACCTATTAAAATTTAAACTCAAGTTTTCGAAAATAAATAATAATTCTCTGCAATTATTGGTGAGAATATTTTTTTACATGATTGTGAATAAAATATCAATTTTAATGCCTTTTCACAGTGAAATAATAAATAGAAAAGGTAACGTATTTATTACGATCAATGACGACACGAAATACGAAGCATTAACGAATTCATTCGTTCACAGTTAACTGGACACTTCTTATGTACTTCCAAAAATCATTCACAATAGACGAGTTTTTAGCCTTGGCAACGATGTGATTTTAACTGCTTATTAGTTAATCGATTTTAAAAAGGTTGGACTAAATAAGGCAGCAGTGTTGTTGCTTCATATGTTTTTTTTATAATAAACAGTTGTTCTTTTGTGATGTGCTTACAAAAGAAAAGGCCTAATATTAATTTATGCCAGATCCGGATCCTAATGATGACTCCCAAGGAGTGTCGAAATATGGAATATATTAAAAAATATAAAAAAAACGTTTAATTTTAATTTTAACAAAAATTCACCTATAGTCGGATATAAAATTTAAATAAAAAGGTTATGATGTATTATATAATATAAAAGAGCATGTATATTAATATAGACATTTGCTTGATTTAGGGAAGGGGCGTCTCAGCCCCTTTAGCCCACCGTGTTCAACCTCTTCAGCCAAGAATACTTTTTATTAAAGTGCTTAAATTTTTCAAGTCGGAGAAGTTCAGCCCATCAAAACAGAGTCTATCAACGTCAGTGTCTAAAGACAGAGGGTTTCAGCTTTTCAAGTTAGAGTACTTCGATCCATCAAGAGAAAAGGCTTCAATCCCTCAAGATAGAGGACTTCAGTCTCTCAAGACAGAAGTTCAGAATTGTTAAACGTGACTACCTGCCGTGAAGGCTTAACATCACTGTGGTCTTAACACACGCATCAGTATATTGCGCCGATGAACGCCACATTGGAACTTCAAGGAATTCCACCGGTACCAGTTGAAGTTATTTGTTTGGACATAATTCACTTCTTGGTAAGAAGCGAGGCCTCTACTGATCTATGGGTCACAGCACCCAGTTGGAAAATGCAACTCCACATCGAATGAAAGTAACAAATGAATGAATGAGTAAATGAGTGAAATGTACGAATGAATCAATAAAGAATGAATGAAATGAGTGTAATAAATACAATCATTCTACCCGCATATATTTGTGTCTTAACCACAGCCACCACGACACTCCCTTTAAGGAGCCATCCTCAATTGTCAGGACAGCAAAAGCTGAGGGCACTGACCCCCGTGGTACCAGATTTACACCTCCGGTCGGGTCTCGCAAGAGAAGGTCTTGCTAGTCTCTCAAGACGGAAGGCTTGAGCTCCTCAAGCCAGAAAACCTCAGCTTCTTAAGCCAGGGGGCTTCAGCTTCGCCCCTCAAGCCAGAGGGCTACAGCTGCTCAAAGCAGGGACACTTTATCTCCTCAAATCAGAAATGTTTCCACCCCTTAAATCCTCCTCTAGTATGCTCCACAACTGATTCACCGAACTCTGTTTTAATACTTGCACTAGTTGGGACATCGTTAATGTGAGGTCGTTTAATTCAATATCAAGTCTAAGCAAAAGTTTCCGTATAATTCTTCTAAACGTTAACGTCACTTTGATTTTTAATCTTTCTGAATTTTTATCATAAGAAATAAAGAATACAATGGTGCCTGGTCCAAGTTTTATTAAATTTATTTTACTTATTCTTCGTACAAATACGTTATAATTTATTTATTTTTTATATTATTTTTTATCGTGAAGTAAGCTGATTACAACTGTTTAAAGTCGTAGAAAATAGCAGAAAATTGATTTAAAATCAAGTAAAAGACCACCAAAAATAGGAAGCAAAATTCTGCTTACATATTTTCTTAAATATTCAAAAAATGTTGCAGCTGCTCATGGTTGGTGCTGCTATTGCTTTGGTAAGTGATTCTGCGCCATACAATGGAACAGGTTCTTACGTTTTTGAAAATATTGTAAATATATATAACGAAATTGTTTGAATTTGATCCTCTCCCAAGTGTTATCAAAATCCATAAAATTATTTTTAATATTAGTTAAGGGTACTAAAATAAAAATTTTATCATGTAAATCATTTGCTTCAAATATTTATGAATAAGACCCTAGAAAAAACCTAGAGACCTTAGACTGGATTCGGTCAAAAAATACATAAGGGACAGAGGCCTGAAGCTGTATGCGAAAACCGATAGGCTATCATACTTAATATTATCTAATCTCAAAGTAATCACTATCCACACGGAGCGGTACGCAGATCTTAGATCAGTCGTTGAATAATACATAAATTATTCAGTGAGATGGTGGGACTCTGCAGTAACCCCCCGGCTATCAAAGAGTAAAAGTGCCCAGATGCGCTAATTCGGAAAAGGCTCAATATAATAATAATAACTAAACTTTTTTTTTTCTGCTTTATATACCTTTTTGAAAGAACTCACCTACAACTTTTAATAATTACCACTATTAGCAGAACTATGTTGTGTTTAAACAAACTCTTTAGAAACACAAAACAACATTGTTTTTATTGCAAAGCATATAAGATTTTGCACTTGCATTCTACAATGTGTTTAAATTTTTCAACTAAATAAACCCTCAACTTAAATGTATTCATTATGCAGTATACCTTCTGCTCAAAAAGTATCCGGATTTTGTTGTTTGTTAACCAATCCTTAAGTAATAGACCTTCTTGAAAAATTCTTTTTTGTTATGTTGGTACACCCTTTCTTGACATATGGTATAGATTTGAGCGCCATCTATCAATTACATTGTTTACAGTTGTACGCGATTTTTTGACCAAAGACGGCTGTCAACGCCACTGTCATCGCTCAGGCACCATATTCGCCAGATCTGGCGCCGTGCGACCTTTTCCTGTTCCCGAAACTCAAATTACCCCTTCGTGGTAAGCGTTTTGAGTCGATTGAATCGGTAAAAGAGAATTCGCTGAAGAAACTAAAAGCCATATCTGCACGGGCCTACGAAAAGTGTATGGAAGATTGGATTGAGCGTTGGTATATGTGTATCGCTACAGAAGGAGCATATTTTGAAGGAGATAAAATAAATTTGGAATAAAATTTAAATTTGTGTGTTTTATTTACAAAATCCGGGTACTTTTTAAGCTGGAGGTAAACAGTATACAAAAAAAATTGCAACAATTTGAAAATGACAATAGCAGCTCATAACAATGTAATTAATGGATGAAATAACCCTGTTTGCTTAAAATGGCACAAAGTAACCTTTGTATAAATATTTTCAATGTTAAAATATTTTTTCTAAGATTTAATCGCTCAGTGCCCACTGTGAAGCAACAGTAGCGACTACTGTAGTAGTTCGACTACAACTACAACACACTTTAATGGCATTTTTGAAAGTGTCACTTTGCTGTGCAGATACGGTTTTGCATAAAAGTATGCTTCTTTTTTTTAACTCCAAGAAACGTTACAAAATTATAAAGAAGAAAAACAAGGAAGAATATGAAGAAAAAATATGAAAAAAATGAAGAAAATGAAGAAAATGAAAGTAAAATGAAACTGTTTTGAAAAATGACGCTCATGAAGCATAAGAAGTGCGTGTAATATTGTAGAGTAGAAATATTAAAATTCTTGCGCTGCAGCTTGGTACCGTGTGTCATGTAAACACATATGCGTTAATCTGTGTGTGAGTGGCTGTGCGGATGTGTGAATGTGTGGCTGTGTAGAATGCGCACGGTTTAGAGCTGTTGCTGTGTTGGCTTGTCTTTATTGTGGTTGTTGGGTTGTTGGGTTGATGTGTGTTGTTTTGTTGTTCATATTATTATTATTTTTGTTGTTCTTTGTTTTTTTTTTCTTATATGATTTTTTTTGTTGTTTTTCTTTTTTGTACGCATACCAAAGTAGATTAAATTGTAATGAAAACGCAAAGATTTACAAGATTAAGTGTGTCTATTTGTATGCTTACGTGTGTGTGTGTGTATGTGTGCGAGTGCCAGTGTCGTTTTTATATGCGTGATAATAGCGTGTTTTGTTGAACTTTTTTCATTTATATTTCATTGTTGTTTTTGTTTTGTTTTGTTTTGCAGCGCAAAGATTTGTAGTTGTTTATTTTTCATTGTCAGTCTTGACGCTTATAAATTTAATGATTTCGTCGTCGCTGCTGCGCTATTACCAATACAACTGCTTCTGCATTTAGTGCTTACTGGTTGCTCGTTGCTCGTTGCCGGTTACTCGTTGCTGCTTGCTGCTTGCTGGTTGTTGGTTGATTTAAAATTGCCATTTTTACACATACGGAATGTCTCAGCTTCAGTCATTTTATTTTTTATTTTTATTTTTTTTTTATTTTTTTATTTTTTTATTTTTTTTTTCATATTTTTCATACTCAAGTAAAATTTTTCTTAAGATGACTGACACATTTTCAAGCAATTTTATTTATGACTGCCATGTAAGTCGCTTCAAGCGAAAGTGGTATTTTAATGAATAACAAAATGTTTCTACTTTTTTATTTCATTTCATTTTATTTCTTTTTTATAGCTAATATATATCATTTTTACTTCCTCTTTTTTTTTTTTGGTGGAAATGAAAAATAGTTTAAAGAACGGCAGTTCTTACTGCTTTCAACGCCAGCTGGTCAGTAGTTCGAATACATAATTAAGTTATCGTTACATCATTAATTGCTGTACTGAAGCACTAATAAATATATCGATAGGCAAAAAGAAAAAACATAACTTGATTTGTCTGTTTGGTATTAAAACGAAGCACATGCTGGTTGGTCTATTGAATTTCATTCTCGAAGTGTTGTTTTTATGTACACTCCAATACAAAAAAGGTCTGAAGATGTTTTAAGTTTAAGAAATATATTATTGATTTTTAAGATCCTTTGTTGAACAGTAATTACGATTTAATTTACAGACATCACTAATTATTAAAATAATAGAATAATGAACTTTTCCATACAACATTCAGGAAGCACTTCCACGTAAAATCAACTATTCAAATATTTTGTTTCAGGTTTTTCAATTGTCCTTTAAGGGTAGGTTGCACACTCTATATCTTCTATATACTCACAAAAAAACATATGGCCTACATCACATTTGGGTACAATTGGGAACTAAAATCTGTTTTAATAATAGTTTTCGCACAGTTTACTGCATTTAGTGAATTAAAATTTTACTCACGATTTAATGCTGTTGAAAAGGTGATGAAACCAGTAAATTCATAATATTTTTCTTCTGTTATTTTTTGTGATATGTTCAATTATACATACATATGGACAATTTGTAAACACCGATATAAATGCTAAATTGCTTCTTAAAAGGTTTATTTTGTTTTTCGACAAACAAATATACACACACACACACACGCATACTTACACAACCAGACAAAGTTAAAAATACATACAACTCAGCTGAGTGGGGAAGCATTTCAAATGCTCTGATGAGAATAAAAGTTCCGGAATTTTTTTTGAAAATAATTATATCATACTTTAAAGACAAATTACTCTAATATGATACAGAATCCGGATCCAAAACATATACATATATACCCAGGGTTCAGTTCTATGGCCAATTCTATGGAATATCATGAACGATGATATTCTTCGAATCGAAAAGCCGTACAGAGTAATCGTAATTGCGTGTGCAAATGATATTGCAATAGTAGTTTTTGTTAAAACTTCAAACAAAGTGGTTAGGAATTTGAACGCTACTATCGCAGCAGCTAAGCCGTGGTTGCAATATAGTGGATTAGAGCTTGTTGAGCATAACACAGAGATTTTGCTAATCAGCAGTAGGAAATAGATTGAAAGACTTTCAATTAAAGTAGCTGACGTAGTTATACACTCTAGCCCCTAACTTACATATCTCGGTGTCACTCTAAATAGTAGGCTGAGTTTCAAAACATTCTTGTAGTATGCCTGCATATTAATTATACACAATAATATGATGATATACGTAACAAGTGTTTATAACACTCGACACGAGCACATATCAAGGGTAGTCCAAATTAGTCCATTATTGTGTTTTTAATTTTCATAGATATTTCCTCAATGGACATGTCGTTGGGTTCTAAACTTAATAACTTCGTTTCAATTTCATTTTCAACTCGCTTCCTCAAATCTGGGCTTTTTAATTTATGTACATTGAGTTTACACCTCGGTTGAACTGAGCTTATCGTTTTGAACTTAATATTAATTTTAACAGCTATCAAGTTGTGATCAGATGGAACATCCGCACCGGAGAAAGTTTTTGCGAATTTTATTGAGTTCTTCTATCTTTCACTTATTGTTATAAAGTCGATTTGGTTACGAATGACCCTGTTTGCTGTATCAGCTGGTAACTTCCAGGTATAAAGTCATCGTTTTGGCAGTTTAAAGAATGTGTTGGAAATAATCAACTTATTACTTCTGCAGAATTCAGCCAAACGATTACCTCTTTCGTTTCTTTCGCCTAGGCCAAATTTGCCAACAATAGCATCGTCCGTACCTTGGCCTATCTTGGCATTAAAGTCACCCATAACCATCAGCACATCTCTTGACTTTGTACTTCTTATCAATGATTGTATTCCTTCGAAAAATATTTCAATTTCATCATCAGGAGCATCACATGTGGGTGCGTAAACTTGAAATATATTTCAATTTACCGGCCACCCCTTCATTTGCACCATTATTATACGAGCGGAATGATACACGACATTTGTTACCATATTTTTGAGTTCTTTTGATATAATAACTGCAACACCATGTTTGTTTCTTCTTCCATCGTCGCCACTGTAGTACACATCATAATTGTCGATAGTACAGCTTTCGTGGTCTGGCCATCGCCTTTCACTTACACCCAAAATACCAATTTCATGTTTCTGCATTTCCCGTATAGTACAGGATTTTATAGGATTTATTATTACTGAAACTCATCTTAGCTGAACGGAAGATTAGCACCCCTGCCTTATTTAAGGGGCGCCCGTACTCGGGTCCATTGTTTTGATTCTCAGGCATGTTAGATGAATTGATTCATGTTAATCTTGGAAAACTAATAATGGTGGTTTTCGGTTGCCTTCCACCGCTGTGCACATACCGTTTATATGGATACCAATGCGCTATCTGCTAATTCATGTATAATCATACCAGTTGTCTCAACCTCTGCCTATACATGATATTGAGGAACCAGTTGCCATTCCCCAGCACCATCTGTAACCTTTTATCGATACTACATTCGGAAAGCTTACAGTGGGGGTTTGTTACGAAGTTTACCATCTCCTGGCTGTTTGGTCCGCGGGAATTATTTCATTTCCCTCCTACCACCCATTTCTGGGAGGCATTCGCTATCCGCCAGCTGCGACGCGCCCTGTAGGGTTTGCAGCCTCCCCCGAGGGTTAAAAATATTAAGTAACGATATATTGGTAATTATTATCAGTTTACTTTAAGCTTAAAGCAAGCGATAGGTAGAATATTGTGTTCTTGTGGATTGTGTGTATATTGGGTTTCTAGTTATAAAAGTCTAAAGAGAGATAAAAGAGTTAGCATTTTCAACAAGGTACACAAGCCACAAGCCTTAAAATTTTAAACAAAATTTTTTTTTTTTAGAATGAATATTTATCTTCTGCTCAAAAAGTACCCGCATTTTTCGGGTAAATAAAACACACAAATTTAAATTTTATTCCCAATTTATTTTATCTCCTTCAAAATATACTCCTTCTGAAGCGATACACATATGCCAACGCTTAACCCAATCTTCCATACATTTTTCGTAGGCCCGTGCAGATATGGCTTTTAGTTTCTTCAGCGAATTCTCTTTTACTGATTCAATCGACTCAAAACGCTTACCACGAGGGGGCAATTCGAGTTTCGGGAACAAGAAAAAGTCGCACGGTACCAGCTCTGGCGAATATGGTGCTTGAGCGATGACAGTGGTGTTGACAGCCTTGTTTGGTCAAAAAATCGCGGACAGCAAGAGCCGTGTCCGATGGAGCATTGTCGTGGTGAAGAATTTAATTGTTGGCTTTCCACAAATCTGATCTTTTCTTACGGATGGACTCACTCAAATGCCGTATAACGCCGAGGTAATATTCTTTATTGATGGTAGGTATGTTAAATAGCAATAAACTAGATGCAGAGACGATAAAAGCAAAGAATATCACGAAGAATATAGTCTATTAATTGTTAGTCACCAATTAAAACTGAAAATTAATCTGAACACTGAAGTATGCAAACTAAATAAGTGAAAATAAACTGGTAACTTATTCTCCTATTAAGTAGAAGTGAAGGTAGGGAGTAAACTTCCTTTAGTCACAGTAAACATACTTTAAAGGTTGTGCTAGAGAGGGTGGGATAACAAAGACGTGACGATAATCACTACTAAACTATTTTTAATGATATAACACAAATTTCTTTAGAATCGTTTAAGGAATAAATATAGGTTCGAAAAAACCTCTTTATGAAGTATAATAAGTTTCTATTAAAATATAATAGTCACTTTCGTCTGGAAAATTTGACGTTAAACAACTTATATCCACAAAATATTGGTCTCGCCCGTGCGACTATTGGAGTAACATTAGCATGACTTTCTCAGCATTACGTTCCTAGATTAGGTTCTATACATAAGAAAGAACAAATCATGCAACAAATAAAGCCTCTACGAATAAAATAGTATTGAAATTTAACAACTAAAAATAAAAATTTAATTAATTAATTAATTCAATTAAAAATAAAATTGTTAATAAAAGTTTTCATAGCAAAAGTAACAAAAATCCAGAAATATATGCGAACAAAAAAGTCAAGTACGGTTGTGGATCAGTTGGTTAAGGTGCGCTGATTCTGAGGTTCACATTTGGCAGGACCCGAGTTCGATTCCTGGTACTTGCAGTCTCAAAAACTAACTATTTACGAATAATTAAAAATACAAGAATTATTTCCAAGACCACTGATAATGGGTATTTGGCAATACTCGAAACAGCTTTATGGTCAGTCAATAATTCAATTAATTAAAATAATATAAAAAATAAAATTTTTGTTGTTGTATTTCACTACTGTTCGAAAAAACCTCCTTATAAAAAAGTTCTTGTAAAATTTTTTTATTAGGAATCAAGTTTTCGAAAATTTACTTAATATTTTTTGCCACACACAGCCTGGGCTCCATACGATGTAGCAAATACTGTAATTAATTTTTTAAGGTTCAGATTCAGATTGTGAATTCTTATTTACGAAAAAAAATGACTTACGTAAAATACGTTTTTAACGTATTTAACGTATTTAACGCATTTAGCGTGTTTAGCGTACGTAATGTTAATTATGTGCTATAAATCGTTGTTTTGATAGCGCTCAACTTTCACCCTCGCGTTTGGGTTCTACGATTTGTTTCGGTTTTTTTTTACGGAACTGGAATATGGATAAATAATCTTGTGGGTTCAGAGTGCTTTAATTACAACAGAAACGATAAACAACAGTGTAAAATGTGAAAAAATTAATGAACAAATTATTTTTACTGTTGCTGATGTTGTTGCTGTGATGTTTACTGTTGCTGATGAGAGACAAAATGTACATGTTTCATTTCATTAAGTTCAAATTATTTGGACATTAACACATTTGTAATGTTGAAATAAAATAAAACATAAATTCACTTCCTTATATGAACGAAAAATAGATATGAGCTTAAGTATTTGTGTGGGCAATAAGATACAGGGTTAAGCGATTGAAGTATTGCCTATCCAAGCGACCATAACTTCTGTGTGAAACTATTTTTCATTGATTCAAATAACAAAAATTCATGCAAATATTCAAAATTTTAGAACCCATTCACTCCAGCTCTAGTTAAAAAGTAAATTGCATGCTTCACGAATGTAATCATCCTGTATTTTGATCCATTTGAGAACAATGGCTTTCGGCAGTGCATAGTTTTTAGTTCTAGTCCACACCTTGGTCTCCAAAATGGAGCAGACAAAATAAAAACTGTGTGAACAAATTAAAGTGTGTTTTTATGTGATCATTTTTGAACCATTTTTGGTTCACACGAGTCTTATGAGACCAAGACCGGTGCCGAGCCTTGTTGGAGCATCCATGGTCTACGACCGAATTTTGTGCGTGAGCCTTCATGTCTCTTTCATTTAAGTTGAGCCTTTACTTTCCGAACCATTTCAGGTAACTATACTGTATTTGTCCGTCTACAATCATAGCTATTAGCGAAGTTGCCTCTACTGTTATTACGATTTTGGTAATATATACATACATTTTATTCGCTTTGAGGTATGACAGATATACCTGTGTGCAGTTGCTAAAATTTCAATCGCCTAACCTTGTATATTGAGCTTAAAAATTCTCCTTAACTAGCACCTTGGGTATTATTATGACATATAAATGGTATTGCAGTATAAATCTTAAATTTAGAGTTTTCTTCCATATAATCGTAATGATCTCATTTATAAGAAATCAAGTAAATTTAATAACATAGGATAGGCTTTAAATGTTTAGAAAATTAATAAAACACTTGAAAGCTAATGAGTATACTAGGTGGATTCATAAGTACCTCACTTCACAAGAGTTGACAATGTCAGAATAAAATTAACTATAGTTTGTATATCTGGTAAGTTATAAACGACAACAGAAGAAGTTTTGACTTCATCGGGTATACATACATTACTCATGCAGAACAGATAATAATTAAAATTTAATCGAGAAATTTTAATTTAAAATGTTAAGTAATTTTCAGTCTCTGATTTGGTTTGCTCGTTTTGCTCGAATGTGAAAGGAAAATGTGATTAATAAATAATGTTAATTTATTATATAGTATACGGAATATATGTATTTTTTAATTGAAAGATTCAAACAGTGATGAATTCCAACATATATATTATTTTTTAATTAATTGCATTGTTTTGGCTGACCATATAGCTTCTTCGATTATTACCAAATATTGTTTAGCAGAAGTCTTCAAATATAATACCTTTGGTTCCATTGTCCGCATATAATTACAATACCAGACTTAGAATTTGACACCAGTCGAACTTTAAAATAATGACTTCGTTCTATTATTAGACAAAGCTGCACCAAAACTTCGTTATCAAGTTGTATTCATTTTTGTTTGCCATACAAAAGTAATGGGAACTTAGAGTACTGAAACGAAATCCCTATTTCTTTTATTTCACTGTAAAATTTTAATTAGCATACCATCTTCTTAGCGGAACAGCGCTGGGTAGAGCTGGGTTTCCATTTTTATTTGAGTCTAGACACCATGATAGTCGACAATTCGTCTGTAGTTTTATACATTCACCTCTTTTTATCTTCTTTCCCGTGTAGCAAAAGATTGCCGCAATCGTAGTTTGTTTATGATTGTATTCTCCAGTCCAGTAATCCATTTATTACTATTACTAAAAGTTTAAACGAGAAATCGCCCAACAGCCATTACTGCGGCCAGAAGAGTCCTATTGCACCAATTTCACTACTAATTACACAAAGCCTTTAGAAATTTGTGAAGGTCGTCTAAAATTACATGTTTTGCGAGAAAATATTGATGCTGTACAAAAACTGATACGAGTAATGCAATATCGTTATTTGACATACTATGAGATTAAGTTTAAGTTGGAACCCTAGGTATTAGTTCCACCAGTATATACAAAATATTGCGTGATCCTTTAACCGTAAGAAGGGTTTGCTCTCGTTGGAACCCACCGATTGGTGCACCGTGTATACAAATGCTCAAAAAGTGCAATGACTGTGCTTCAAAAGACAGCCTTGTAAGCCTTGCAATGGTCACGCGGTATTTTTTGATGAGTTTCTAGGATTTATTTTTGTTACAGGTAGGCCATGTTAAACTGGAAGTCGTATATGACGTAAGTGCTTTCCATATTTTATTGGCATATATTTTATATGATATTTTATTATCATATCTATCTATTGACAAGAAAGTAGAGGAAGGTACTTCTCTTAATGGTCTCCATGGTAATATATACTGGCACCGCCAGTGACGCATCTAGGAAGGCACCAGAGTGGGCTAAACTGTCAGCTTCCTCGTTCCCTACGATGTTTCTATGTCCAGAAATCCATATGAGGGTAATATCAACCAACCGATTTAGCACGTCGAATGCTTCTCTACAATCTTTTACTGTTTTTGATTTTGTTATGAAAGATTCAAGGACTTTAATTGCTGCCTGACTGTCAAAAAAAATAGTAACACTACATCTATCCTCTATGTGACTTGCAATTTGCCGACAGGCTTCTCTAATTGCTAGGATTTCAGCCTGGAAAACCGTAGCCTCTAAGGAAGCCTATGTGAATTATTTATGTTTTCAAATAGTACGGAGATTCCTGCTCCTGCCCCACAGTTCATATTCGAGCCATCTCTCTATATTGAGATATCGTTCATTCGTTTCCATTCATTTTTTTAAGGGAATATTGTCTGAAAAAGTCTATGCACGGATTCAGATAATACGATGTCATCCCATACAGACAGTTTGGAACTGTACCTAGAATCCGACTATGTCCATATGTTTGTTCCGACCAGACACCTGTTATTTTTGCAGCTTTAAAACAAAAACGTTTTGTTTGCGGATTATTAAGACAATGTTAAGTTCATGCTAACGACTTTTCAGTGTTTAAAGATATTAAATATAAATTCCGTAGTCTGTGGAGACTCAAATTCAAGCATACGATCTCTTTCTTAAAGTAAAGGAATTCATATTCTAAGCCGTTTACAGATTTTAAAGAAAGTTTGTTATATATTTTAATGGGGTTCAGCGGGTGTTCCTAAATTGTCCGTTTCCGAGTGGAAATGCACCATCCACTCGTTATCTATTTTATTATACGAATACATAATTAATTTAATTTCTCCTTTTTAATGAATTAGTAATTATCCTTGAGAAATAAAATGCAATTAAAATCACATCGAAGGCTGAATTAAATATTTGATAATTGCTCCCTAGTTTATTTTTATGTGGGCAATGATTTATAATTTGAGTATATCTGCACAACGTATACACCCCACTATGCACCCGGGAAACCCAGGCCAAAGTGCCTTTTAATACAACCTTCATTTGTTTCGGTTTATGCATTTCGATTTAATTTTCCTCTTGTTTTCGGTCAGAATAACATAGAATCATTAAAATGCAAATAAAATTAATTGCACATAGATCAACAATATCGACTGCAGCGTCGACTAGCAGCGCAGGACGTCATGTAACCTCTTGAAATGACCGCGTACATCACGTACTGAAATAAAAATGCAAAAAAAATAAATAGAAAAAGTAGAAAAAATTAAAAAATGGCAGCTAAAAAAAATTTTTATTAAGTTTTTCCTACAATGGTAACATTTTGCTATTGACGGCCGGATATGCTGCATTTGGATTATAAAATGTTAAAGGAGCAAAATATGTAACGAGCGCAAAAAGGATTCAACCACAGTAAAAAAGCATAAAGTTAAGGAAAAAGAATGGAAAAAAGAAAAATAGAGAAGAATAAGCGAAATAAAAATAGTGTAAAGGAAAAAATGTGTAGCTGCATCAGAAATTTTATGCAAAACATTTTAGTATCCTTTCAAGTGAGAAAGGATACTCCATTTATAGTAAACGTAATGCACATAAATTTTTATAGCTGCTCCTGCAAGTAACCACAACGATTATTAATTTAAAAATCAATTTTATACGTTATAAGTATTTTGTTCCAGCTGCAGTTACCACCTACACCCACCTCGCCTATATCCGCAGCGCGATAGGCAGGTGCTGACTAAGCGGACCTAAAATTTCTAAAAATAAATGGCGTAAAAGTTTACTAGCGAACATTTCGTGGGAACTTGTGCCAGAAGAAATTTAGTTTTTTTATTCAGAATATGAATGTCTGTTGTCTGTGTCGAGTATTCCAGACTTCATGTGTGCGTTAAGCAGTTTAATTGTTTATGAGCGCTCCTGAGTACATAGTTTTGGAGCAGCAAAAAAAACCCCACAAGTGTACGCAAAACACTACTACTCACAGAGTAGTACTCACAGAAAGAAAGGGTTCTCACAAGTGCTTTGAAATAATTTAAAATAAATACTCATTAGCTTAAATTTAGTTTATTTGATGACAAATCTGATTTAGATCCATCTGTTACATGAAGATAACTCAATTATCTTTTTATTAGATTTCAACAGCAGTACATTTGCATTAGATAAGTTACTGTCGACTCGTAGTTGTCCACAAATGTAGTCAATTTATAAGCTAATATGGCAGAAACTTATATATAGAGCAATAAGCTAGTGAGAGTCTATATGTATTCGGTTGAACCATCCGGATCAATTCTAGTTCTTCTCATTTACATGCCAAGAATGATATGATTAGTACTTAACATACAATTATTGGAATGGAGTTGGTTTAGTATTAATCATACCTCACAGTCACGATTCGATTTGACACTAAACTGAATTCTTTTTGAATTTGAAGTGACAATTTTGTGCCCAATATCGAATATTTGAGGGTTATTTTACTTAAGTGTGCATCGCAAAGCAAACTAATGGGGTATTTAAGTAACTAATATTCAACAACAATAAAGCAAAACTAAATTTAAGAACTATTACAAAAAATAGCAGTTCCATGAAGGGAAAAATAAAACACTGGGTTATCCATTCTGTGTTAAATTGTTATTTCAATATATTGTCATGTATGAAACACATCATTCAAATATTGCCTATTGGACATCTTACCTTTAGCTAGATACTTTTGATCTGATTTCCTATGAATTATGCGATAGTTCAGCATAACTTAATGGGTGTTCATTTTAAAAGTTAAAGGGCTTTCCATATAGCCACGCTTCTTTGCATTACCTGATAAAAAAAAATCAGCGGTAACACTTCTCTTGGGCTTGGAGGACGAAATCAATAGGTACAAGTTCAAGTAATAGGTGACAAGTTCACCAAAACGTGAACTTATACGTCCAGGACATAGCTCCCGCAACAAAACCAAAACACGGCGTGTTGTGTAGTTCGTAGCAGCACTCTGTTGAAATCACATATCATCCACATTCATATCTGAAGTTCTGCGGTACAGGTTGGTGTGCCACATTCCCAAAATTTACAAAAAAAATTCGAGGTGTCCGAATGCCATACTAAGCAGTGATTTTCTGTAGATTGTGGATCTACAGTGGTCCTTTAAGATTAACTTATAAATTTTCAGTGCCTCAGATTTGGCAATTTTGTTAATTGTTTGAAGAAAATTCTATGAGCAAAAATTGTAATTCATTTTTTGATGTGCGAGCACCCTATCAGCGATGTTCCACTTATTGTCAGCTTGGTTTCAATTCTTGCGTAAGCTGAATTTCATTAGAATGGACTTCCAAATTCAAATGGGAAATACATCTTAATGTGATGTAAGATACGTCCAATTCTTGCGTAAGCTGAATTTCATTAGAATGGACTTCCAAATTCAAGTGGGAAATACATCTTAATGTGATGTAAGATACGTCCAAATGTTAAGTATGTCATGTAGTCTTGATCATCACTGACAATTCATTTAAAAGCAGCGATAATTTAAACAGAGAGTGCTATTATGATATATTAAACACAACACGTCTTTTATTGATCCAGTTTCTTGAAACCTTTTTATAGTTCTCCCTATAGTGCGTTCAATATAGACTATAAAAACTATATGATTACGTACCTTGTTATCAAAAAAGAACTTTCTTTCTTTAAATTCCCGTGCTTATCCAATCGGTAAGTTTTTTTTTTCCCGCTGGCAACACTATTATACACATTCAGTCAAAGTTTAACGCATATCGTACGATTAGTTTTTGTTTGGCGTCTATACAAAGAATACAAAGAAGTCGAAAAATTTCCGTGTGGCGATATGTAGCTGAATTTCATTCAAAAAAAGCGTCGTTGTGATGTGGCCAAAAAGATGATTTCCAACGCAGATAGTGACCTTACATCCCACATTCATCGAACGCATCATAACTCGTGATGAGACATGTCTATCTATCTATGAATTTGACATACTCATCAAACAACAATCGACCTAATACCAAATGGTGCTTCGAGGGTGAGCCGAATTTGAAAAGAAAATGCCAAAGTTGGTCCAAAATCAAGGTTATGCTGATTGTTTACTTCGATATTCGTGGTATGGTGCACTATGAATTTCTTCCGGAAGGTCAAAAGGTCAATAACGAGTATTATTTGGCCGTTATGCGTTGTTTGCGTGAGGCCATTCGCAACAAGAGGCCAGATGGAAGGAAAACTAATGGATTTCAGATCTCGATAACGCACCGGCTCACACAGCGTTGGTTGTGTAGCAGTTTTTGGCCAAAAACTCCACCAATATCATCAACCAATCACCGCAATCTCCAGATATGGCCCCGTGTGACTTTTTCCTCTTCCCCCAACTCAAATTACCATTGCGAAGAACGCAATTTGAGACCATAGAGTCCATAAAAGAGAATTCACTACCTGAACTTAAGGTCATACCACCGATACAGTATAGAATCACTAACTTACACTTCAATCGTACTTACTACGAAATGTTGGTAAATTATTTGACGCTGATTTTTATTAAACTTAAAAATAATTAAAAGTCAATTTTATATCTACAAAAGTTTATTCATTTAACTAAGATATTTTATTGAATACCTTAAATCAAAAAACTACTTACCATGAAGAAAGGTGAAGTGAAAGGAGATGCAAAGCATAGAGCATCTAAAAACTTCAGCTTGACACGAAAGCAACAGTTGTTCTGGTGTCGTCTCCACAAACACATATAAGGAATGTACAGCTGTTAATTTCTATTGATGATTTCTATTGAACTCCTTCAGGTCCCAATTGCTTGACTTCATTCCAGCTTTTTTCATGAAGTTGGTGGTTTGCTTCAGTTTATTTTTTCCTTGGATGGTGTGCGCACCTGCTGTTGCCTTGGGGACTATAATAATGGATTTTTAACTTAGCATCAAATTATCTTTAGTATTTGTTATACCTTTTCAATAACAAATAAGCACCTCAAGTTAATTGTTCACTGAATATATGATGAAAAACTTTTATTTTTCCAACTTCGAAAAGAAATCATAAACATTGAACATGTACTCGATTATGTGCAATTAAAAACATTGCAAGAAGGAGAACTGCAATTTTTGCATGCACACCGTTAGTCCTTAAGGCTTATCATAATTGCAAAATCGGAATCGATGCCTTGGGAACTAGCGATTGCTTGCTACACATTTTTTTTAATTCTGAACTTTTTTTACTCGATAATAAATGCTCATCCTTTGTTTTCATATAGTTTTCCACTTGAAGCCACAAATGCTACTGCGTTCTTATTACACATCTATCTTCCTAGAATGTTACGCATTTTCATTTTTTCCTTTTTTCTTAACTATAGATATACATCGGCGGAAAGTGCAGTTTTGTATTTTTTGAGATCGCGTATCACATCGCAGAATATCTTAAAACTATTTAAGTAGCGGGAAGTGTATTTGGGTTACAAGAGGAATACGGAATGTCAATTCGAGGCTCAGCAGTTTTGTTCATCACTCACAATCGCACGAGTAGTCCTTGACGAAATTTCACAAATTTTTGCTTGGCTGTAGCTTTTCCCTCTTCACCACTGCAGTCCACTTTTAATCCTTATTCACTTCTTCTTGGCATTTGTTATGAACGATTCGTGCAAAACATGAGCTTCATGAAGTTTTAAAAACTTGTATCTTCTTCTTTTTTCGTCCGCTTTTTTCGTTAATTTTTTTCCCTTTTTTTTAATGTTGGCAACTGATTTTTGAGGAGTTGTAAAATCTTACTCAACTGTAAATAAATGGTTTTAAAACGCGATATTATTAGCTGCGTCTTTATGAGATTGGTCCTGCAGTAACTTCAGAGAACAAAGGATTTTACATGTAAATTGGTTGTAGGAGCAAATAATGCCATTGTGATAAGAATTCTGTGTAATTGTGATATTAATTAAATTTATTTTTCCATTTAAGTGAAGTGCTCACAACTCATGTTAAAGTGGTTTCTATTGAGGATAATAAATTAAGCTATCTGGGTTAATTTTATTCTCTCAAGTTTTTTTGAGTTTTATTTTAGAGAAATATATTTATTGCGGTGAGGTCCTAGGATTAGTATTATTTCACATACTGTGCTGATTATATTGTTTTTAAGGAATAAGTTGAAAGTAATCGTGTTAGAACGAAACATTGAACCGAAAGAGAAAAACAAATTCATCACAAATCGCATCTACCAGAGTATAATTTTTCGTATAAAGCTATGTGTGGCAATTTAAAGGACACCTCAGAGACTAGTTTAAATATACCAACTTCAGGTAAGACACTCTTCCCTTTATTTGTAAGAGATATTTTGTTTTCAATTGAATACCACTTGTCGCTCATAGGATTGCATCAAACTCCGTTCTATTATTGAATGCAACTATCTTTTTTGATCTAGTCGTCTTAGGGTAAATGCATAGGCAGCCTTACTTAATTTGTAATAATATCATTAGATGCGTATGATGTTATTAAAAAGTTTTCAAAAAAAACATATATTGTATTTTGAACCTGATTATCAACAGATTGATTGTATCAGGAAATCTATGATGATCGTAGAAATAATGTTACAAAAAATTGGTGCTCATACTTTTTTAGAGTTAATCATTGACGATGACTGCAACATTACTTTCAGTTACAGAAACCATGTCAAACTATTAGTTTTTTGGAAGTAAAAAAGTTTTACAAATGTCAATTTTGGTGTGAATCTAGAAAAAATCTCAGTTGTGACATCTAAAATATATGTATTAGTGATTTGAATATCCTCTACTACTACTTTTAGCAAATACATGGCTAGTCGATTTAAGCGTTACCTATTCAAACGACCAAATAATTTTATGTGGAATTAGTTTTTATTATTTCAAATTACAAAAATTCATGAAAATAATCAAAATTTCAGAATCCATTCAATCTAGCTCGATGTGATGTGGATAAAGCCCACCTTTTGCTTTGACTATGGCCTTCAAACGGTTAAAAAGTAAATTGCATGCTTCACGAATGTAATCATCCTGTATTTTGGTCCATTCGTGAACAACGGCTTTCGGCAGTGCATCCATACTGGCATATTTTTTAGTTCTAGTCCACACCTTGGTCTTCAAAATGACGCAGATGGAATACTCCATCGAATTTCAATCTGGTGAATTCGAAAGCCATTAAACGATTGTGTGGACAAAATTAAGTTTGTTTTTGTGTGATGATTGTTAAGCCATTTTTGGTTCGCACGTTTATGGACTAGGATCGAAATATTTGAGTGCTTATGGCTCTAAAGCAACATTTAAAACATTTTCTTTTTTGCAAAATTACTTGGGGTGGACATTCGTTCTTTCATATGGCAGTGAAGGGCAGTACGTTCAGGTAGTATGCAGAAAAATAGAACGATAATCTTTGAAATGGGGGCGAAGAGATTAACTGTCAAGTCAACCAAAGGATGCCTCCAAGGAGGCGATCTATCGCCGCTCCTATGGCTATTGGTCATTGACGAACTCCTACAGTCTTTTAGTGACCTCGGATATGAAGTTCAGGGCTTTGCAGATGATCTGGTTATCATGGTTAGAGGCAAATTTGACTCCACCATATCCGATCGTATGCAACTAGCTCTTGATATCACTCAAGATTGGTGTCAAGAGAAAGGAATCTCGATTAATCCGAATAAAACAAACGTAGTACCCTTCACCAGAAGAAGGAAGATGAGTCTAGGGATCCTCAAGTTAGGGGACACTGACTTAATTCTATCTCAGGAAATGAAATATCTAGGAGTAATTCTCGATAAAACTCTTACTTGGATCCGTGCGACTTTTTCCTGTTCCCGAAACTTAAATTGCCCCTTCGTGGTAAGCGTTTTGAGTCGATTGAATCGATAAAAGAGAATTCGCTGAAGGAACTAAAACCCATACCTTCACGGGCCTACGAAAAGATTGTATGGAAGATTGGATTAAGCGTTGGCATATGTGTATCGCTTCAGAAGGAGCATATTTTGAAGGAGATAAAATAAATTTGGAATAAAATTTAAATTTGTGTGTTTTATTTACAAAAAAAAATCCGAGTACTTTTTGAGCAGAAGGTATCTCAGATATTTTCGTTAAGGTGAACTTAATTTATTCTCATGATTATAGCTTCATATCTTTTTATTAATAAATATGACGAAATTAATATATTGTGTAATGTTCCTTTTTGAATAATTTGAATAAATCTTTTCATAAAATTCAAATGAAAGTCACTCAAACTAAGATACATAATGTGTACGCCAACAGAAAAGCCACTTGTGAGTTTGCTAGTAAAAGTGTATCTCAACGTATACTCAATATGTTTTTAATTTTGAAAATAGCAGCAAATTTATTAAAAACAAACATTAAAAAAGCATCTTTTGCCATGCATTTCAGAAATAATAAAAAGTTAATTTCTGCCAACATTTTTAAATTAATTTTTAAGTTGTTGCTTTTTCTTTATGCAGACTTTGGCTGAGCATTTCTCATGCACATTTTTATTAACAATTTTTTTATCCTTGCCAAGGACAACCGCTGTTGTCAGTCTGATTTTATGTGCTACGCCAGGTGATCTACTGCCGAGTAATAAATGTAATAGATAGCAACAGTTGCAGATACTCTATGGCAACCGCCAGGACTTTGCGACTCTGCTGAGGTTTGTTGCCGACATGCAGGCAACATAAAAAATTAGAAGTAATTAAAAATTATAAATTTTGTGTTGCTGAAAGTTATGAGCAAGCGTTTTATGGTTGATATTTATGGATATGATGTCAAGCAGTTGCTGCTATTGAAAGTCTGCAGCCGGAATATCAAGCCAAAAAAATATATAAAACTGAAAAATTACTCAAAAATCCAAAACCAAAAAATAAAACAAAACCAAAAAACAGGCAGCAACTCTTTGGATTTTAATTATTTGTTGCGTCTCTGCGCGACTTCTGGCATTCCAGCGAAAGTTACTAAAGTTTAATTAAATTTTTATATATACTTAAAAAGTCTGAATCACAAATTTAATTATTTTTTAAATGCTTCCGCATCAAACAGTTAAAGTGGGAATGTTTTTCATATAATATGTTTATTATATAACTTTACCCTAGGACGCAACGGCATACCTTTACCTTACGTCTCATAGTAACCTATAACCAACCTATACTCTACCTAACAAAATTTTCAAAATATGAAAATAATTTGGTTAGTATTGTGGAATCAATATTGTGGAATAAAATTTAATGTTTATTAAAAGGAGTGAATAGGTTTCAGTACAAAGAGGACATGACAGTAAAAAAGTGACTACTATATCTGACTTAATTTGTTCCATAACAGACCAATCCCATAAAGTTGTCTGAAAATAGAAAGGAAAAAGCATGCTCAGATTACATGTATCGATTACTTGTTTTAGAAGTAATAATAATGGTAGGGAAAATACTATCTAACTCCTAGGGATTTAATTGGCTTTCTTTAAAGATCACTGCAATCTAAATTGGACTGTAATGACACTAAGCTCCGCTGATTTTGTTAAAACATCAAAACCTTGTAGCTAGATTTTTATGAAGGCTGTTCCTTTCACAAAACAGATTTTACTATTTAGGTTACGTTCTTATATCTCCATACATATGCTGGGTCAATATTCAAGATTCCATATAGATACTCGTAATCTGAGATTCAAAATAATTCAGATTTAAAATCTAATCTCTAAGCACACATTGTGAAAACGTAGATCTATACAAAATAAATTTATTTTTGCTCTCTTGAAGTATTAATAAATTAAAAATCAAATAAATCCTAAAAAATTTTTTTCTTTAATTTATTGTGTTGTAATCTTTAAAAAAAAAAATAAAATGTAAATAAAATAAATAGTTAAAATAGTTAATAAAATAGTTAGGTGAAGTGGAAGGAAAAGGAATCCTCTGTAATTAGAGTTAGAAAATCTGTAATAGTTCTAAATTGCTTTTAATTTTGTAGGGAGGGTTCGGCGTTTCCAATCTTCTTAGTTTGGAAAGTGTTGGCGTCTAGTTTTTTTCTTGCAAATATTATATTTCCAATATGGTGATATTTTTCAGGAGTTTCGTGTCTGTTTTTAAACCAGAATTAGCACCTACGAATATTTTGTATTTTGCACTATATGCATTAATTATATTTAATTAATTAATATAATTAAATACACTACTCTATTGCAAAATTTTTTTAATTTTCTTAAGAATACCATTAAAGTGTGTCATGGAGCAGTTACAAGTAATACAGATTATACCAAGTAAATTACAGCAATATTATAAGAAACTATGTATTTATTTCAGTATTGAAATGAGATCAGCAAAAAAACTTACAACGCTTTCAAAAATGAATTAAAGTTGAATTGTAGCACTATTTACCATAGATAAAAAGATTATACTTTAAGTATACATAAAGATTGTGTTGTCATATTTTTGGGACTTTATATATATAATGATTCGTTAGATTATATAAGCGATAGCAGTAATTTGTTGATATCTCACTGTCTATTTAGGGCAGAATCACTAATGCAATCAAGTAAGATGTGCATCTATTTTCTCTAAAGTAGAGACGGCTCCGCCTCAGCCTCTCCTTTTCTTTTTGTATCTTATCAAATATATTCCAGATTGTGATGGGTATGGGGCCGCCGTCTAAAAACTATGACTAGCTATGAATAGTGTAAACGGACTTGGGACGGTCGCACACAAAACAGAGTGTCAATAAATTAATTTTGTTGGATGCAGTATACAGTTGTCATTTGGATTATAAATTCGTTTAAAGTGTTGTTTTTAAAAAATAGTTTCTCTTACCTCATGACGGTAATATATTAACAACAGTACAGGCCAATACTGCTAATGTCTCCATACTTACCTTACGACCACCTATAGCTTTTCAAGCAGTAACCGTTAAGACGAAATCACGTGAAAGGCACCTGCTGTTTAGGTGTGACGTATATGTTGTGATACAAATCGTAAAGACCAGTCCATTTTTAATTTTTCTACTAACCAATAATAAGAATATTGCAAACAAGTTTAGGGAGGAAGTTATTGTAACGACTTTGACCGTTTATCTTAACTTCTTTTGTGGTAGGCAACTATAGTTTTATATTGAACTACAGGCTCCAAAATGGGTATTAGTTAGACCGATACTTCGACATAAACATCGATGAGTGAAGCGTTTAAAAGCATAGATGAATTTACTATAATGGTGACAAATTACTTGAAATACCACGAGTTCACTGCGATATTATAATCTGTTGTTAATGGCATTTTGTACTTTAGCAGATCTGTGGTTTGTCTACTTTCTGAAGTACTAAGTATTCTGCTACCTATGCTTTAACGGTAGCATTTTATTATTATTATTAAGAGAATAGACGTGAAAATTGCCCAACAGCCGGTACTGCGGCCATAAGAGACCTATTGTACCAGTTTCACTATTGATTAAACAATGCCCCTTAAAGCTTTGTGATAAAGTCTAGAACTAAATCTAGAGAAGAGTTCTTAATCTGTTCTGGTGATAGAAATTCTTTATGAAACAGGTTTCTTCTGTGCGTTAATAAAGCTGGACAGTCACAGGATTACGGTGTTATCAGTGCTTTGCTTTGTCTGAGCCCTGGAAAGTTTACCCAGTACTCCAGCCGCATATAATTTTCCATTTCCTTAATAATCTGTTTTGTACTGGCCCAGTTTATTCCACAAAAGGGTTGAGGGCCTATAAAAGCAGCTTTTGATGCAGCTCTGGCTAGCTCATCAGCTTTTTCATTTCCCAAAACTCCTCTGTGGCCCGGAACCCAGTAAAGGCTTACCTTATTCCGAGCTGCAAGTGATTGCAGAAGCTCGTAACACTCAAGGACCTGTTTTGATTTGATTAACGGTAGCATATTCCGACAAGTAGAATAAGCAGGATTGATTGTTTGACATAAACCCTTTATAAGTTTTTATCCAAATCTACAGATGCAGCGAATTCCATGACTTGGAAAAATGTAACATTTCGGGCAAGCGAAGGTTAGTGTCATTTATATATATACTTTAATTTGATCATCTATAATAACTGCTATATATTTCACTACCTCTCGATAGTTTTATTGTCAATGCAGTGTAAATATCTGCAAGTTTCGCCATAATTTTAAACGTGTTTTTGCGGAATAAGCTAAGGCATGAATTTAATTTATTGCAGTGTATGAAAATAAATATTTTCTAATAACTTGAACATTATAATCAAACAGTATAATGAAGAAGCTACAAGTTATACTGATTTTGTCCAATAAATTATATTAACATTATTTAAAAACGTTTATATTACCATTTAACTGAATTTCCTAGAAGCTTTTATACATCACAGCAAGTTAAAAATAAATGGGATTTAACACTGCATTAAAGTGCTCAATAGTAGCACCATTTGTTGTATATAAGGAAATATTGGTGTACACAAACAAGTATTTCGATCATACCCCAGAAAAGTTATCTCTATTTACTACTTAATTTTTCCCAGTAAGTCTGGATATTATCACTTTCTTTGTGAAAGTGAAAGAAAAAGTGTCGTTACATGCTGTTGTAAACAGCTATCTTTATTTATTCCTATATTTTCATGTAGAAAGGGAAAGGGAGTAATTAAAAATTGTATTTCTAATGTGAGATGCATATGTTTAGATACGCAATTCAGTTTCAAGAAGTTCTGTATATTCCAACTGTTGACTTGAAGTGCTCTGTCGAAAAACTAAATATGCGCGTATAAATTCAATCATAAAGATGTACGAATAGGCCATATACATATATTAGAAACTATATAATAACTAATATCATATTTTGGAGAAATACGACTCAAAACGAAATTGAGGAGCATCGATCAGTGACACGTTACAGCGGCTTATATTTTGTTGAATGCAATAAATATTTGAAACGTAGCAAGCATTG
>NC_051848.1:79382447-79409471 GCF_002237135.1 Teleopsis dalmanni
AGTATATGATTTGCATTTCACTTTAAAGCTTCTATTATGCAGACACGATTCTAGAATTGAGTGGACATTTGCAGGTAATGAACAGCGTATCTCATATATGAGTCCATTATGCCATACTTTATCAAATGCTTGTTTAACATCGAGGAATACCGCGGAACAATATTCTCCGAGCTCAAAGAATCAATTAAAGAATTGGCTTACTGATATCAATTTTTAGTTATTTTAGCACTGGAACTAATGTAGAATCCATCTTGAGTAAATAACGAAAGAATGTTGCAATAACAAGTTAATCAAAACAGCTGTTCGTGATATACAATAGTCTCCAGACAACTGTATATAGCCGTAAACAATTGCAATACAAATGAGCTTGCGAATCTCCTACTAAACTAAATATGACATATCTTACGACATGCTATACCATATCCATTCTACGTCGTACATTTGTCGATGCACACACCTTGTTTCATCGTCGTACGTTTATAACGAAAGGGTTTTGAAAATTTTCAATCAGTTTTCGTCAATTTTTGGTTAATACAACGAATCGGATTGCACTTAACCACAATCCCACAAACCTCCTGTTACCAACACTTTTCTAAATATAATTATGAAAATATTTAATTTATTATCGTGTTTAATTATTCTCATTTAAGGACTGTGTGAATAATGTTGCAGTGTGACAAAAATGTCAGATAGTCAGATTTTCATTTTCTAAGTCATAATTTGTCACTCTCTTTAAAAAATGAATTTATAAGATCTGAATAATAATCAAGTTTTCATCGATATTTCTTGAAACTGTTTGTATTTTGAACTAGTAAAATTGAACGAAAACTAGTTCATTTAAAAATTTTTTCTTTTAGTTAAGATCAAAATTTAAGTTAAAAATATTTGGAAAAAATGTGAAAAATTCAAGTCTTTGTAAAATTTTCAATACGTTTCGCACAAAATATTGGAGTCAAAATTCATATAAAAGTCATACGTTAAGTGGATTTTTATGGAAGGAACGTAAGGGTTTCCATTCTTAAATTTGGCTGCTGTACTGAAGTACAAACATTTTTCATATAAGGTAAGTTGTTGAAGTTAATCATTCATTCTAGAGATCTTTTCTATTCTGAATGGTTTTAGTAAGGATTACTTGAAATAGCTTCAGTGATGGAGAAAATAGCGAATAAAGAAATAATAACGCGTCAAACAAAGCAAAAAAAATAAAAATGAGAAAATCAATTAAATTCTTAGAAATATAATGAGCAGAGTCTGTGTCGATGTCGATGTAAGTTCCTTGATTTATTTTATTTGTCATATTTTGAAACTTCCATTTCACCGTTTTTAAAATAAAAGTTTTTCGTAGATAACCTCACTGCTGATTTTGCATGATTGTTGGGAATATAAATAAACTATTTTATTAAAATTTTTTATTTTATAAGATTATATAAAATTATAATACAGAAAAGGAAAGAGGAATATATATAAAATATATGTAAGTAGTTACAATATAAAAATAGTGAAACTGAAATATTTTACTGTAATTTACTTGGAAAGATAAATTGAAACAATCATAAATAAATGAAAATGACTACGACTATCCCAATAGCAAATATTCTACTACGACTATAACACATCGACATCCACATCCACATCCACATCCACTTTATACAGATTATGTATTCTGATGAATCGGAACCCATATTATTAAAGACAAATTCACTCAAAACCACTAAATATTACACATTCCTCACATCCACGAGTATGAAAATCATCATCAAATAAAACTCTCGTCTTCATTTTATGTCTGGATAGTATCCGGATTTGATCAACTGTCACAAAATTTCACAGAAATTACTCGCAACTCTCAAAAACACACATGTACAACTATTTTAATATTTAATTCTCTTAATGAGTCAACACATGAATTTTAAATAATTATTTATTTTTATTTATCAGTCAATGCGCATGAAGAGGCGGGATCACGTTGATAAAAATATATCTAAAAGTAAACTTGTAAACCTCACCAATTCAACATTATTTTTTAAAGAAAATTGGATAATCACTAATTTGAGAAACTAAAATCGAAAATCGAAAATCGAAAATCGAAATATATTGCAAATATACACTGAGAGATATTATTGTGTTTATTAAACTTTATTTAACTCTACTCTATTGGATAAATGGATGGTGTCCCTCCACCCCTCTACCCCTGCACCCCTCCACCCCACCACTGCATTTCGGGATACATATATAAAAGAAACTTAATACAATAATATGGGTAACTAATCAAAAATAATTTACTCTCATATTTCAACATTAAACTCTATTATTTTATATATATACTATAGATGCAGCTGTATTTTTTACTATACGGCAAAGTAAGTTCTGCAAAAATTAATTGGATGCTACAAATACTGAAAAGACAACGGTCCGTCAAATTTCTATACTTAACATATAAATTATTGGTATGATGTGTTTCAAGAGAATTTGGAATTTACACTGAGTGTTGTGTGAGATTTATGTTAAATGAAAAATGTAAAATGTTAATGTTAAATGTAAATGTTAAATAAGATTCACAAGTAAATCTTAATGAACGAAACGGGAGCATTGAATCCTGAAACCCCAAGAAATCAGAAATCGTACAATCCTGTAATAATGGACTAATATTACTAACTAGTACAACTGCAAATTATAATATAAAATAAAATATACCTTATATAATAAATACTTTCGCAATTCACAACGGAAAGGATTTATATAATACCATTTCATTTTGAATTTGAAATATTCAAACATCATCAGTTTGAGTACTGTTTCAATTAATAAGTTTATATAATATTTGTTAGAATTAATTGTTGGTAAATATCAAAACTTTCATGTCGTGAACATTTTATAAACTTATTTGTCTTATTTAATAGCTTTTGAACTTTTAACCATAACCATTATGGTAATTCAATCAACCATCATGTATCAATTTTGGGTGTGTGAGCCATAAAATAGTACTTCCTGTGAGTGTGGAAACGATAATATGTGGATGTGTATCTGATATAAATGGTGTTGTCCTTGTTCAATAAGAAGCCTGATAATTATACATACAAATTACATGAATGAAGGTACGATTTGAATTTATTATTCAATATAAGTTTTAAAAATACAACTTTAGATTAGCAGATCTATTTGGACATTTGGACAGCTTAAAGATGACGATGCGAAATGACAAATATCTGACCAAATCTAAATGAATGTTTTGGAACAAATGTGACTAGTGATTACAACTGGTATAAAACTGTGCTTGTATGATGCGGCATCGATTTTTTGACTAGGTGGACAAGTATTATACACCTGGAATTTCGCAGACATTCCTATATTTTTGCAAATATAGTGTACATCATTCGGTATCACTAATACTTAAGTTCATTATATACTTATTTTCGATTGAATTACTTTATTTTTTTAGTGAAAATTGAAGGATTAAACAAATCTAATTAAGTATACATTTTTATACAGAGGTGTTAAACCAATTCAAGACCTTGGAGTATGTTTAAATTCGGTGGAATCGAAAGTGTAAACATACATATTCCTAAACATGTCGAAAAACGTGTGTAGCCATAAACTGATGCCATAGTCATAGCTGATGGCATCAATGTAAAAATATTAACAGAATGCAAAAAATACACATTATGCTTGAAAACTAAACCAGTTTTACATCAATTTTTTTTACAGTTCATAATAGTCTTGTGTTTCTGAAGTTCCATCATCTAACTTTCTAGTTAATATGAGTACTGAAATATAAAAATTAGTAAAAATCAGGAAAATGGGTGTAACTACCACATTGGTTATTATTAGATATTCACTTTGAAATTGGGTGTACTAATACGCCATTGGTTTGGTCGCACTGGGGAAAATGCTCGGCGATTCTATTATCTATGTCGGCTTTAGGTGTGACGCTTTTGTTACTCCAGTAGACTTTAAATGAAAAAAAACTTATTTCAAATTTACAATAAATTTTACTATTAAATTTATATTATAAACGAAAGTTAGTTCTGTAAGTATTGGTTTGAATATATACTTAGATTCTTCCATAATTTGACAGTCATAGCCAAAGGAGGACTTCTTGAAGTCTGTGATTTACGCAGACTTATTTATAATTAATTTTGGCTATTTTAAGTTAAAATTAATACATAGATTATTGAATGTAATTTCGTCGGATGGTGTCCAAAAAATATTATTTCTATAAAAACACCAAAAGTAAATAATCAAAATAATATTTAATATTAGCATATTCCGTATACTGTGAAATACATCCCTGATAAATAATATTCTGAAGACAATCTTTGTAAAGGTGTGGCGTATTTCCCTATTTACAAACACCAAATTAAATTTTCGTCTGTGATACATACTTTATTTGTGCTCCACTGGATATTCACCTGCTTAAGTTGCCTTTGAGTCTTTATTTTACTAAAGCTTAAGCTCTTTAAACAATAAGACAACATTTACCCACAAATAATCCAAAGTAAAGAATAATAGGGAACGGAAGTTCCTTTTTTCCAAACGTAACGAAACGAAACTTTTCATTTTAAATTTCTGTTGAAATTTCTATTTACAAACCATTTTTTGTGTGGCCATGGAAGGATTAAAAATATTTTACAACTAGAAATATCAAATTTGAACAATATCAAAACCACAGTCACTGTGCCCTACGGTAAAGCACTACGACGACATTTTTTAATGTATCCTTGCATGCTTTATTTGGGCAAGGATATACTCTATGTGTGCTGCTGTATTGCTCTACCTATGGCCGTAGTTAAATAGACGAGAGTGCACCCAAATATAGAAAGCAACTCGTAGTGTGTGTGACATTGTTTAGTGACGTTAAGTGTATCTCGTACGTGCGTTAAATACTTTTATTGTTTGAAACTTCATTTATAGAAACACGAATGCGATTATATGCGAATTTATGTGCAGTTGAGTGTGTGCTTTCAACTAACAGCAGTAATGGTGTCACATGTGTGCCAAAGGATATTTATCATTTTTTACAATTTCATTTCATTTGATTTTTTTTCTCCTCTTCATTTTCAACTTCATTTTCTACATTTTATTCCTTTGTTTCCGCTTTCTCTAACTGTACTTTCCTTGTTTGCTTTGCTTACCGCACAGATTTCCTTTCTTTGCACAACAGCAACGACATTAAATCAACTAAAAGTTTGAAAGACAAGTTCCGAACTTGTGATGTGAAGACAAAGCCATACTAAAAATGTTGGTATTGACTTAATGTGCTAGTAACTATTTTTTTGTTAAATGATTTGTAAAGAAAGTTACTGAGATAGAAAACAAAATTCAATGCACTAACAAACACACATGAGTACAAACTCCAAGGAGGTGGAATATCTTAATTGTGTTGCAACAAACTTATATAAGCGAGAAGTTATGAACTTATAGATATCTACCTTTAAATTGCTCAATCATTGTTTTTTTTTTGTTGAGAAGGTGGCATGCTTTATGCACCATCAAACCGATCGTCGTTGGAATGGTGTGCTCGACTCCCCAACATTAATATGTAGTATCCGGACTAAAACATCCTATCTCCAGCAAGACTTATTCCTTCTCGGGATCGCTTTCGCATTACTTCGAGGAGGGTCTCGTTTATGTTGGCATTTCAAGCCACGCTCTTGTGATTTTCGATCTGCGTGCAGTATTCCTTTATCTCCTTTCTAGGTCCTTTCTAGGACTCTATTGTTCGCCAACTCTCTGGGTTCTCTGTCATCTTTTCCACTATATTTTTGGGATTTATAGGTCTAATCTGCGTTGTTATATCTTCTCTATTTGTGAGCCAACTAATATAGTAAAAGAAGGTGTGCTCTGCATCGTCACAGTCTCTATCGCCATAAATGCCGTCAGGTGAATCCATCTTTCTCATGCGACACAGGTACTTACAAAAGTATCCATAACTGGTTAGCATCTGAGTGAGATAGTAATTTACATCTCCCGATTACCGTTTGGGCCAAGTGATTATATTTGGTAACAATCTACCTAACCATCTTCCTTGAGTACTATTGTTGTTGCCACATTGCGATGGTTTGCTCCTGATGATTGAGCAATGGCAAGTTCAATCATAGTTTACTATAATTTAAATAGAGAGATAAAATGTTGATATTCGTTGTTTGATATTCGAAATTGAGGATTGATGATTTTATCTGAAGTTCTGAAGACAAAAGCTATCTGTTTTACCTATGCTATATAACATCAAGTTTATGGAACTGTTGATACTGGCCAAGCTTTATATTATGCGTATAAATGTTAACACTTTATTTTTGAGTGAAACCTTCTGAACATGACTATATCGAGTCTCACAGTTTATGGTAAAGTGGTGTTCACAACGACAATATGCATTGAAATTAACTCTTGAAACAAGACTCAAACGGTTTATCAATATTTCTGGTGGAGTATGGATTATAGCATCAGCAAAGACATAAAACATGTATACATAATAAGAAATTTTACAAAACTATGAATTGCTTAGCTAGTTCTCAATATTGTCTTCAATCATTCAACCGTTCAATCGTTCATATTTTGTTAATATTAAAGAAAAATGGAAAAGGATACTAAAATAAAATAAAAACATTCTTATAATTTACTGAAACAATAAAGTCAACTGTTTAGAAATGAAAATCTCAATGCTAAGAATAGGAAACAGATATATAACCAAATAATTCGTCCGTCACTTCTATATGGTTGTGTAGCCTTTAGCCAAGCTTCAAACACTACTATTCACCAGCTAGAAATTGCACAAAGCCAGGCTTTACGAAGACTTTTCAAAGTTACATGGTACATTAGGACGAACGACATCTTCAGGGACATCAAGATTGATCCAATCAAAAAATGCATATATGATAGAGTCCTGAAATTATTTGCGAAATCTGACAGACTTACCAGCACCGCGTTATCAAATCTCAGAATGGTTACAGGCTCCTCGGGGAGGTATGCAGATCTGAGGTCAACTATTTCTTAGACTGATGAAGTGATAAACAATAATCTAGTCAAGGCGCAAAGAGGGGTTTTCAAGAAACCTCACAGTCAATAGAGAGTGAAAGTGCTCAGGTGCACTGACTCAACTAGCCACAACATAATAAAGTCATAATGTCCTACAATGGATTCAAGTTAGCTTCTTTAATCGACAATTATAGTCAGTGCTCAACTTAGTTTTTATATATACAGTACGCACTGTAACATTAGCACCAAAAACAATGGAGGAAAGAAAAGAAACAATTCAAATGCTGATTAATATTCCTCATAATTTATTGTATTTCAGAAAAGCAAATTGGATTACAATAAAATGCCAGCTAATAGCACTAAATAAACGAAAATAGGAAAGAAAATAAAATAATTTCAATTCAACTTTTCATATATTACTAGACAACCCGGTAAACGTTGTTTTGCCGTATAAATTATTTCTAGTGATTATTTTTTTTTAAATAATTGATGACAAATGTATGGTAGGTATGTAGGGATGGAAAGAGGAAGAGCAATAGAAGGAGGAATTGAGCGCTGTAGATGATGATTGCCGATAAAAAGAAAAAAAACACCAATCACTCGTTAATTCAATATGTTTCATTAGAATAACGGACATATTCATTGTTTGATCTCTTAAAAGTTAAATTTAAATTTAGAAAGTAATATGTTTTATCCTAAACCATGAAAATTAAAAATAAAGTACGATATTTTTTGACAGTCTGTCTTTAGCCAACACAAATAGGTTTGACGGTTTGGCAATGCGAGAACATGCCACGTATAGTTGTCCGTGTGAAAAACACGGTGTTTCCTAATTTGAAATAGATTTCATTTAGCTCTTTGTTACGTGTTATTTTTTCCTTCTTCATATAGTAGATGAAGCATACACCCTTTATCTGCTATCGCTCACTTATTATAAGCCAAACACTGGCGAAGTAATGGGTCCAAAATATGAGAGAGTATGAAGGCGTAGGAGTTTTTTCACACACGTAAATATAATACGGAATAAAAAGTCTATACTTTTCTTTCGATCTCTACATCTCTACAATTGAGTGTTCGACGAAAATATGAATAAAAATATTATGCAGTTTTTTATATGAATGGGGGAACACTCAATTTATGAACAGTTAGATGGTCCCATATTTTGGTCGCCAGTCATGTAAAATGTTTATATGTGGAAAGCTAATCCGATTTGGGTATAAGTTGTGGTGGTTTTGTTCGCGAACTGGTTATCCTCCGGAACAACGGATAACTACGATAAGAAACTTGATCTAAGAGCCGAAGTTTTATTTCGATTAATAGAAAACGTTCAGTTTTCACAATTAATAAGTTGAAAGTAAAATCATAAGCAAGCACAAGATAATATCTAGAAAGGTATAATAATGTTTCTCAAATGAAACTATGGTATTATAACCATAACGCAGACTACGTTAAAATACGAAATAAAATAAACTAAAATACTCCTAACACTTTCCCCAACTCATATTGACCCATAAATTTAAATAACTTTTGTCTGGTATTCTGTTAGTGGATGACTAGCGGTGCGTATCCGCTCCTTACATTTCCCCATTCTCATTTTAAAATAGAAAATCATTAACAATTAATATAAGTCATATTACTTCAAATTCTAATTTATTCGCTGAAAGCATTTATAAAGAAATATGTGTATATATAAGCAAAATGCTCCACGATACGATGAGTGTATGTTTGTATGTTGCAACTCAAAAAATCTGAACTGCCATAAACACACCAAAAATTTTGTGTATTCGAATTATTCAAGTGTAAAAATAATGCCTGCGTGAAATTGAAATTTTGAAAACACTTACCAAAAACGGCGGTGCGAAGGGTCAGCATGGACCTCGGAAACGACTTCAGTATTATATGCAAATAACGTTAATTATAATGCAAATTTAAATATTTTAACTAAAGAGCAAATGTCATGAAAATCAAAAAATTTTCATGAAGGCATGTGTGTTTCATAATAAATCGAAACGCATTTCACCTCACAGAACAGCAACCATCCTACGTATGTCCTTTAAAACCAATTTTAATTTTAAAGTTATTTGAAATAATTTTAAATTATTTGTCCTTTTTTATTTACAGCACGTTTGCTTATACGAGTATAAGCAGTTTTCGAACTAGAAAAAGGATGTAAATTAAGGATAAGTGCAGCTGATTGATAAAAGTTAAGTATATTTTCATTGATGGGAAAATCGTCTATATAATTTATTTCTATTACTAAAATATTGTATTTCTAAATATTGGAGAGGAAGTATATAATATTGGACAGTAGCGAGGCGTCAGCTTTTTGGCAAGGTGTTCACAATTTGATCAAAACAGAAGAGTAAGAGTAAGAAACTCTCAAGCATTCATTTACTCTTTTACTTTATATTTACTATGCCCGGTTCAGTTTTTTAATGAACCATTTGCCCATATAAAACAGCAACCGTGACTTTGATTGTATTTGCACGGTTTGTATGAACATGGAGTTCAGTTTAGTCGAGTGAACCTCTAGTCAAATGTAAAGCGATTTTCGCTCAGTCATTTCTTTTCTCTTTTGTATTTACTTTGCATAACATTGAAGGCTCACTTTTTTTATTGAACCGCTTGCACGCATTAATTTAAGAGTTGTGATTATTTTACGTACATATTTTGCGGGGCTTGTTTTCTCTTTTATTTTTATATTTGTTTGTATGTTTTGTGTTTATTCAATATTGAACATAGTCCCAATGTGAATGTTATTTCATTTGCATGCTTTGTAAGCAGCGTGGTGCAGTTTTTATTCTGAACCTTAATATATTTTAAGAGGAATATGTTTACTCTTTTATTAATTATAAGTAATGTTGGGTGTAATTAACTTATGTGTGTTTGGTTTTGTTTGTATTATACGTTTTGTGTTTATGTAAATATGTTTGGAAAAGCTATTATAAAAAATGTTAAGTAGCAAAATAGCGAGATTATTTACCTAATAAAAAAAAGATCCAATAAGGAAGCTTTGTTAAGGTGTTCAGTGAACACTCTGAACCATTCGACGCCTCGCCTCTGATAATGGATCATACGTATATATACAGTAATTGTAAAAAGTATACGGAATTTAGAATCCCAAAAACTATTGACAAAAATTCAACGATTTTAATGGACTAAATATCGTACTCACCTGATAGAGGACCTGTGTGACTTTTTCTGTGCTTAAAGCTAAATTACCAGTATAGTAAAATGGTATTTTGAGTCGATTACAGCAATGAAGTCGCAATGATGAAATTAAAGCCTGTAACTCACAACCAGATACGCTATAATGCATTTGATGAGATCTATTTTAAAGGGGAAGATAGATTTTGATTGATTGATTAAGCATTTTTTGTGTTTTATTTTAATTTAAACTATTTTTTAATACGAATTCATTACGTCATCGTAATGTTAATTTGAAAATGAATGGTACGAAGAAATGTGTATATAAAAAAATGTTGATGATAATAAAATAAATTTATATTAACTTAATAATAAATTTGTACTTACTAAATATATCGACCTTTCAATTTTTTAGCCGATTCGCATGTTTTTTTTTCACAGAAGAGGAATGATTTTAGGATCTACACTCGTTCCAGCTGTTTAGGTGTATTGAACCTTTCGCACTGTTTAGTGTTTAATGGTTCTATGTATTTAGATTCTTATGGCTAATGATATTTTTTATGAAAGATGTGAAAGATTTTCTCTGAAAAACTGCATTGAAAGTTATATTCAATCTAAATGAATTTTTTCCTAAATCTCCTTCAAAATGCCTTTCATTCATCGAACAAATGCCCTGTATTTTATATAAATGTATGTATATTCCAGGGTAAATGGAGCACAACACAAATCCGATGTAAGCGATACTAAATATATTTCAATTGTTAAAAGTTTTTGCTTGAGTGATTTTTATGAAATCATATTTTTCGATGTTAAATTACGATTTCTATTTATTTCTTTTTCTATTTTTTATTTTCCATTATGTAAAATATTTTTTTTTCCTTTTGCAAAATAAATGCAAAATAAAAATTCGCGTTTATAATCTATGTGTACGTGTTTTGATTTAATTTAAGCAATAAATTTTTATATCTGGTATTTTTTCTTATTAGGAATTCCGATATTAAAACAACTGTTGCTGAAAACAGCTTGTCGCTCCTCTTAAAACTAAAATTGTTTGCAAATATGTCACAAAAACAAATTCTGTCGGAAAAAGTTTAAAATTTTTAATCTTTTCAATTAAGTGCATAAGCTTAGTATAGTTTTAGGCGGATGTTGCTTATTAAGTATATATCACATCAAAATGATGAGACGCTATGAGGCGACGCGACGATGTTTATAGTTTGGATTAAAAATAAATATTAAAAATTATGAAATGGAATAATTTGTGGAAAATTAATAAAATTTTTTGAAGTGATAAAGAATACTTAAAACTGATATAAATGACGTGTGCGCGAGTTCGAGTAAATTGATGATAAATTTAGGCAAATAGTAAATTATGTCGGTATGGCACGAATGTTGATATTTACCAGAATTTCGAGTAGGGTGAATTACATAAAAATTAAGTAATTTAGGTATTACTATTGTGAAAATTTTATAAAATGTTTAATAAATAAATAAATAAATTTAATAACTTTTCACCAAAAATAATAAATAAGTACAATAAATAAATAAATAAAAAAATGAATAAATATTTACGTAAGTGCAGTGCAAAAAAATACTAAAAAAATTTTACCTCAATTTACTCGAAATTGCACACGGTCATAGTTGAATGAAAACTTTATTAAAGTTAAAAGCTGCATATAAACCAGTAAAGATATAAGGTTTTAAGGCTTAGTAATATTTTATCTACTTCAGTGGTGTCACAAACGGCCATCATTTGTGCTCAAATTATTTCTGTAAGTATAAAGAAAATAAAAAAATTCTTCAAAATCTAAAGTCAATGAAAGCGCTTTATAGGTATGGGATTATAAATTCTTTCACAATGTTAGAGGTTTAGTTCTTGATGAACGTGTAAGGTGTTATAATATTTAAAAAGAAAGGACCACAATACAAGCATAGTTTTATCAATATACCGCAAAAGGAACCCAAGCCAACTTGAATCTCTCTAATTACTAATAGAACGTGATATTGCAAGATATTGCCATCACTGTTGCAATCTGTCGAGTATAATTTTTTGGCAAATAGTAAATCTTGAACTTTAAATGCTGTAATGGAACTAAAGTGGAACTAAAACCGCGATTCAAAATAAGTTTCAAAAACAAAAAGAAACAAATATTGCTAACATAGTTTACTCAATTTAGAAGTTCTCCTTTTAAATCAACTTTATTTGATATTTTCAAAACAGAAATGAAGATGTGAGAGAAGAACTAAGAAGTAAAAACTTTTAACTCTAAATAATGTGAAAATGTACTCTCAAACAATAAAAAAATAAAATCCTCGTTTTTTTTTTGTTCTATAACATGATACTCTTAGCCTCTTATAACGCGTTTTCTTATTAAGACATTTTGTGTTAATCGTGTAATTTACTGTGTTATAGGAGAGATTACTGTACTTAAACTTTTCTTCGGCAAAAATCGCTGGATGTGAACATACAATTAGATTCACTATTTCACTATTCAATTTATATGGCAACAATGGAAATGCTTCTTTACTTTTGCTGTTTGAGTTGCACTCGTCGTCTGGTAAACACTAACTGCACGGAGCGGTACGCAGATCTTAGATCAGTCATTGAATAATCACCAAACCTATGAGGTACACACAAATTAGTCAGTGAGATGGGTGGAACTCTGCAGAAACTCCTCAGCTATCAAAAAGTAAAAGTGGCCAGATGCACTAACTCGAAAAAGGTTCAATCTTACATTATAAAAGCAATAACTTCTATTTTTAATTTTATTTAGGTTTTATTTAAGTTGCATTTTTGTACTTACAGTTTAATTATATTGTATTATAATATATTGCAACAGTTTCATTTATATACACATCCGTATATATACGTAGAAATGTAAGCATTTTAATCGTTGATATTTTTTTGATATTACATAAATACTATTTGTGCTCAGTAGCGGGAACTAACTCTTGAACCATTCCTTTTGCCATAGTTAACAGGATTCTTCAATAGAAACTTTAATAAAGTTTCATTTATCAAAATTTCTGGTTGTTAGTATTAAAATATATAGTCTGTACAGTCTTGATTATCTGTACCTTTATTATCTGATGGATCCCTTCTTATTTCCCTTTCCGCCCGAAAACGCATCTGGTTGCTATAGTTCGAAGTATTCAAATAATTTAATTTTCATTTTACATCGCACAGCTCAAGCTATTTCGATCTTTTTACCTCAATATCTATTCGCTGAACACTTCGAATATCCGGAAACATGAATAAAATGAACGATACTAACCAAGTGCCTAATATAGTATGAGATTGCCGTAATCACGGCTTTAATGATTGTGTGTTGATATGTGGTTTTGGATTTAGTTTGAAACAAAATATCGAAACCGAGCCAAAGTATAAAAAATATTAGTGTTATTAATTATTGAAATCAAACAGAAGCAACAAATAATATGTGTGAATATATAAGCATTATAAAAGTCATAATATGTATTCAATATCTGACTGATCAAAGAAATAGAAACCAATTGACTTTCGAATTAAAGTCTAAAGAAACTTTCTTACTTATCAACTTCTTGGCTATTTCCCACAATATCACCGTATTCGGTTTTCAAAGTCAGACAATTTGAAGCTTAAATTCTTAAAGCACTTAACACTAAAACTGAAATCATTTAGGTATTCGCAATTGTGTTTTGATTATTCAAGAGTTTAACGTTTATTCTGTAGCAAATTTTCATTAGTGCATTTAGTACAATGCACATACATAGATACTTACCACCACACGTAAACATTCTCACTTCTGTAATTTCATTTTCCGAATTTATTTAATCGCATACCAGGTAATCTGCTATTTACATAAAGTGCTGCATATCCTTGAGTGTATTTGAATTGTTAAGTAAATCGTACATTTTACGTACATTTAAGCAATACAATTTCAATTATATTCACATTCAGATTCAAATTCAGATTCAGCTCCAGCTCCAGGTTAAGCTTCAACTGCAGCTTCGGATTTGGATTCGCAATCGTATGAGTATTTGTTTATATATTTATATTTGCTTTACCATAATATTGGAAATGAAGGTAGCAGCGATGCATTGATTCGCAGAGAATATAAATTTCATTCAATGAAGTTCCTTAACATATGGTGTACTAACTATACAACAACATGAAGTAATTTCAATTAAAGTTTCATTAATATCGAAACAATTAATGTGAACATTTAATATTCATGAATAAGATACTAATTATTATATGATTAAAGTTCAAACTATGGCCCAACTAGGCATTAACTAAGCTGAATATGTTTGATTGGTTGCTGTGAAATTTAAGTTTAATACATATTAAAATATCACAAAAAAAATAAAAATAGAAAGAAAAGATACTCAATAGTGTTTACAACTCAGGTATATACCCAGATGACTAGCTACAACGTTTATAGCACTAGATGCCAGAAAATGTGATGAGTATCGCTTAATGAGCCTAGTGAACCATAGTTTCAAATTGTTTCTTAATTTTTTAATTAATAATACATACAAGAATATACAAAAAATGTGTAGCGGTAATGGGACGCACACAATTTGACTTTAGAGATTCTATGGGAACTCGAGAAGCTTTATTCAAAACTGCAAAGATATGCTAAAACTTGTCTATATGAGCTTCATAAATTACGAGAGCGTACTTGAAAAAAATATTGAACACACTAGAACTTAGTCTACTGCTAAGAATGAGATATATGAAATGTCACGTATGGGCAGGGTCTTATTCTATGAAGTAGAAACGTGAGTTCTTAAAACAACCGCAATGAATAAATGGGATGCTTTCAAAATGGGGTGTTATCGCCGTCCATTGAAAATACCTTGGACCGATAGAGTTACCAATGAAGAAGTGCTCAGAAGAATGCAGCAAGAAAGGGAACTGTTAAAAACCATGAAAAAAGACAAATAGCATAATTGGGACACATAATACGTACATCCAAAACGAAGTATTGCAACTTAGGCGGAAACAACCCTCAGGACATCGAACTATTGGCAAATTGATACACTCTGCGCGATTGAGAGAGCTATATACAGCTGTATAGATTATAGTTTAATGTAAAATGATGAAGGTTAATGTGTTAAGAACTAAATGTTACCTTTTATGATTGCTTGTAGTATTATTAAAGAAAAATTTTAGGTATTGAAAGTTTAAACTGAAAACTATGTGGAAATAAGCTTATTGTTTATATGGTAAATGCGACACTCAAAGTGAGTAAGTATAAAAATATTTTACTACTAGTAGTAAATACAGCAAAAAGTTTGTCACACTATTTTAAAGTAAATAGTAGTTAGGTGAATAATGGATCTAATAAATCTGTGGCTAGAGTCCCCAGCATATGAAATATCATATAAAAGATAAGTAGTTAATAGAAAGGAGAGTAAGAGAATTGACAAACGAATTTAAAAAAAAAAAAAAATTGAAATCGAAAATTGACAATTGGTGAACATGTTGTGTGCTATTTAATATCTCATTATTTTTCTCGGTTATTTATATAAAAATCATCTACTCATCACGGAAAACAACGAGACTGTATGTACCCTTCCATCAAACTGCGAAATTTTATAGAAATAAATCAGTTTCCTGTGGTTCTATGCTCCACAAAGAGATACCTTCTGCTCAAAAAGTAGCCGGATTTTGTAAATAAAACACACAAATTTAAATTATATTCCAAATTTATTTTATCTCTTTCAAAATATGCTCCATCTAAAGCAATACACATATGCCAACGTTTAACCCAATCTTCTATACTCTTTTATGGCTTTTAGTTCCTTCAGCGAATTCTCTTTTACCGATTCAATCGACGCAAAACGTTCACCACGAAAGGGCAATTTGAGTTTCGGGAATAGGAAAAAGTCGCACGGATCCAGATCTGGCGAATATGGTGCTTGAGCGATGACAGTGGTGTTGACAGCCGTGTTTTGTCAAAAAAACCCGTACAACAAGAATTTTCCATAGTAAAAATCGCTAAAAAAATTTTTGGAAAAGGTCTATTACTTAAGGAGTAGTTGATAAACAACAAAACACTCTTTGAGCAGAAGGTAAAGGAATTAAGAAGAAGAGAAGAAATTAGACCCTAAAAGTAAACCGCCTATAAGTCAGGATTTTTGAACTTTTTGTTTAATTTTTGTAATAGTTGGCCCTGAAATTCAAATTATTTTGGTATCCCAAATAAAAAAACTATGCAGTTCTTATTAAGTATTACAAATTAAAGCTTTTAACGCAGTAACGTAAAGCTACAGAATATGCAAATCACTTGTTGACGTCACCGTACAAATGACTAGCTTCACTTTCCGCTAATGGCCAAACATATGGCCCCAAAACTAAGGCGTTTATATTCTGCGCTTAGGGTGAGGAACAATTCTATATTCTACGAATAACAGTATTTACTCTCATAACTTTCCTTTTCTTTATTAAATTTAGAAAATTCATGCAGTTTTATAATAGATCGGTAGTCGGAACGCCCTAGTTCGCTTTAAAACATCAATTCAGTTTTTATACCTTACTTCATAATTCTGATAAAAAGGTAAAAGCAGAGCAAAGTTTTCATTTGATTTAAGTTAGATTCACTTCCAATAGGTGTATATACTTTTGTTTCAGATAAGAAATTATGCAATCTCACTTTGCAGAACTTATAAAATAAATTTGTCGAATTAAGAAGGCTAGAGCAAGTTCTATTATATGTATATAATTTACTCAGCTAACTTACAATTCAGAAAATAATATATTTATAATATTTATTTAATCTTCATAATATAGAATAGAATAGAATAGAATAAAAATAAACAAGGTACCAACTCCCAACGGAGCGGCGCACTGCGACGATTGTTGATCTTTTGTGCTGAAATATACCCTAACCGAACAGAAGACCTTCTACCTTTCGAATGAAAGCCAGAATATCAGCCATTGAGAACCTCGTTATATCAGAAGGGCAGAGTAGTTCTTGTGCGAGTGACTTCCTCTCGCACAGATCTATATCTTCATAATATCCTCATAGTATACAGATACTATATATTTGTAAAGTTATATACAATTTTTATAAAACAGGAAATAATAAACAATATATATACTATATTATTAACAAATAATATTAAAATATGTGTACATTAGAAATTATTTTTCAATAATTTGAGTTAATTCATTTGAGTTAAAAATAATGAACAAAAAAGACATCGTATGAGAGGTACTGTGTAATTGATCATATCTTTAACTATTGTAGTTGACAAAATTTTTCAGCTTAGCCCACCTCATTTTTATTTCTTGTTAATAACCAAACTCAGTCCAACGTTCAACACATATATGTTCTCCTCAGATCACGCTATTACTATCAAATAAAGCGTTATGATGGACAAGGTTGCAGAACTATAGTGGTGGTCACCTATTAAATTTATTGTGAATAACAACCAATAAGAACAAATAAGCTTTCTAGCGCACATTGCACATTATTGGACATAAAGTGGTAGATTCCTTAAAGACTATCTAAAATTTATAACCTGATGTGTACATAGAATTACTCGTCTCAACATAGTCCGATATCTATTTACATACACGAAGTAACACGAAGTAGTAGATACATTGCGTTATGTTAGATATAATGTGACCTTTCTATCTGTGGCTTAGGAAGCATTAAATTAAAAAATTAGTTTAGCAGTACAATAGACGTATAGACGGAGCTTCTGATATAAGTTATAAATGTAGAGTCAGAACTCTATTTAACTTACTTTTAAAATATTTTTCTAATAGGATGTTATTATTTTTCTTTACATATGTCATCATTGGAAGACACTGTCACTTGATTTTTTCTCAAACACATTTTCTTTTGTTGTTAAGTATATAAAATATTATATTTTAATTATAAAATGCAAATTACTTATATAGTTTTAGGCAGGTTACGTACAAGATTGTGGTTGCGTTATAAATTTGAGTGCCGCCGATAAAAGTTTATTAGGTATTAACCGTCACATCTAAGTAAGGATGGGACTACATTTCTTCGTAAAATATCAACTCGGTTCTAATTCCATAGTGATGATTCTTTTCCTAAATTCACTCAAGATTTTCCATTTTACTTATTAATATTTTTGGGTTTTGAAAATGTTTAAAGAAAGAACCTCTACTTACGGCAAAATAACCAGATTTCTGTTTAGATCGTTATTACACAGAAGCTTTCACAGAAGTCACTTGTATGAAATATCTAAGTAAACAGTCTTTGGTATTACAATTAAAAACAGCGAAAAGATGCGTCTTGGTAATTGAAGAAAAATAACCTCAGATTTTATGGGAAGCAGTACATGTGCGTCCCTCTTGGAAAAGTTTTTGCAAGGAAGAGTTCATCAAAGAGTATTTCGTGATGTGAAGGGCACTTAACTCGCTGAATAAATTAAAGAATAAATTAAAGAATTCGCAGAGGGGCATTATTGAGAATATATGAACCAAAGAAAATAGAAAGGAACATATAATAATGAACGCATGATTTCAGATACGGTATCGATTTTATTTTTGGATAACTGCTGGTACAAATAAACAAAAATGTTTTGTTTTTGCATATTTGGGTATGTTTTTGTTGAACTATAAAAACTTAAATAATGATAATTAATTAATTTTTTATTTATCAATTTGTTATATAATAATATTAATTGGAACATATTCTGTTATATTAATAGAAAATATTTATTATCTATGGTATATTGTTAAGTTTAGAATTTATTGCTTAAATAATTTATTTTTTTATATACAGTATATAATTAGATTTTATTATAAAAATTATTGTATAATAATATAATTAACTTTTAAAGTAAAAATATAACCTAAAAATGCGAAAAGACTTTCAATAATTCATGAAATAATATAAATCATAACAATATTCAATCCTTTAGAATTTTATAATGTTTTAATTTATTTTGTTTCTTAGCAATTTATTATTATTTTATTAATTGTTTATTAATTTATAATGTTTAATTTATTTGGAAAAATTAATATATTTAAAAATTAAAACTATCTTTTTAAATTTAATGTAATTTTTATATTAATTTCTTCGATTTAAACATTTTCCAGAATAAATATTTTTGCTTTATATATATTTTTTGAAGGTGGATTAATTCCAACTCTAGCATTAATCTTAGGACGAGGATATCCATTTAAACATTTACAAACCGGAATTTAATTATTATTTCATACTTTGTATCTTTGCCCATGTTAATAGGAATTTTTTATTATATTGAAAATTCAGGACATTTAAATATATATATATTAAGTAATAATATATTTAGTTATAAATGATTGTATTTTTTAATAATTGTGGTTTTTTAATTTTCTTTTTTTTTTATTTGTTTGTTAAAAATTTAATTATATATTAATTAACGTCTTTTTGATTGAAGGAATTTTAGTTAGATTAAATTGTTTATATCAAATTGATTTAAAATCATTAATTATTGATTCTTCTGTTGCTTAATTAGGAATTGTTTAAATATGTATTACAAATTTATAAAATTGAGGACTTTGTGATAGATATAAGTTATTAATTGAACATGGATTATATTTCTCAGATTTATTTTGTTTAGCTAACATTAGAAGTCGAAGTTTATTAATCAATAAGGAATTATTGAATTTTATACCTTCATTATCTTTATAATGATTTTTATTGAGTTTCAAAAATATAGCTACTTTAGATATATAAGCAGAAATTTCATTAATAAAAAGATATTTAATAATTATTTCATCATTATTAGTATTTATATTATATTATTCAGAAGTTTGTTCATTTGCAATGAGGAATAATCCAGAATTTATAGAGCTAACGTCAAATTGATTTTCTTTGAATTTCTTAATTATGAAAATTGAAATACAGTGAAACTTCCATAAATCGAAAATAAATTTTGCAAAGAAAAGGTTCGACTTACAGAGAGTTCGAGTTAGAGAATTTTTTAATTTTTTTTTTTGAAAGAACCTTTTTTCATTTTTAAAAGAAACAAGAATTACATTTTAAAATATTTATTTATTTGCAATTAAATAAAGCACAAAAGTTAAAGTGAAGTAAAATATTAAGGAATTAGGTTTTGGGACTTTAATTTTTTTCTTATTTTCAGTAAAAGAGAATCCACTTAATTCATCCTCTTATAGTGATCATTAGTTGTAGTATCATTCGTTTGCAAATATAAATTTTGAATGGGTCTTCTAGTTCATTCTTGAAAGGCTGATGATTACGTCCACCGAAACGTCAACATCACTTTCCAAATAAATTTAAGTGACAGACTAAAATACTTGTAATTGGAACTAACCAGATATCCCGACTTCTTGGAAAATTTCAACAATACTAGCATAAAATATTTTATAATTATTAAGATTTATATATTATTTTAAAATATATATCGGTATTTTTATTGTGCCGCTCACGGGTTTTCGTGCAAATGCTCCAATACCTCCACTTTACAAACTGGTGTTCCATAGATCATAACATATAAGTTCTAAAAGCAGATCATGAAATTTCAAACACTCTTCGATTTAACATTGTCAAATTAGAAAAGGAAAATTTAAACATTTCATAGGCCCCAAACCATAACCTACCATTCACTAATAGTATTAGAAACATCTTATATATCGAATGAGAGAAAAACAGTTCTGGAAAACTTAAAAGTATATGCAACTATACTTTTGTAAATACAAATAAATTCATTTGCATTTGGTATTCAATTTAAATCCTCAAAAAATTAAAAAAACAGCAGACGTGAAAATACTTTGAACTCCAATACCAACTTAAAAATGTCTTTAGATAATAATACCTGTAGGTCATGTCATGAGTATGATGTCCTATAGCGACACGAGCCAGAACCAGTTACCTCATGCGTGGCATTTTAAATCCAGAAGACTTGAATAAAATCAATGCATAATTTTCAAGTACATTGGGAACCGGAAAAGGTGTGGCTATTGATAATACTGAATTAGTTAAATTATAAAAATCAAAAGTACTGCTGAAAAATAACAGAAAAAGTAAACCAAAAAAGCAGAAGATGAGATAAATTACAAGTTTTCCTCACACTGATTTTGATACTATTGTAAAATGTAGTCATTTTTTGAAGAAAATGAAGCCTTGAAAGCATTATTTACAATGCGCATCAATGACTGTTAACCAAATTTTCATTTCATGTAAATTTCTTTAAGATATATGTTGTGTTCATAGTTTAAGAGGAAACTACTAATTTGCATAATTTTTGAAAATTTTGCATTTAAATCATTAGTCAATTCCAAATTCAATTCACACTTATTACCTCACATTTTATTAGATACGCCAAGGATATGGAAACAATAGATTTTCATAAAGTGTTTGGGGAGTTTTGAAGTCAAGCTTCAATTCACACAAAATGCGACATTGCTTCAAATCAAAATGGCAAAACTTTGAAAAGTCATATAAAATTCATAAACTCGAGCTTAAGTAAGTAAACTCCAGTAAGAAGTTGTATAGCGACTAGTAACTTGTTTCGATATTAATAATTCAAATAAATTTGAAACTGAAATCCCTAATATATACACTCTGACTCAGCAAGTTAAATTTAATTACATAATGAAATCTATAATTATAATATCACTTTCGCGATGTTATAATATGCAGCATATATCTATTTTTCTCTTAACGTCTCCTCACCTTTTCAAAAAACTTGCACATCTCTCACGGCACCAAATACAAATCTTACTTTGAAGGCTTTGTTTAAGTGATGCACCTATCTTATGAATTAATATGCATTTTTTACATATATTATATATTTTTACACAATTTATATTCATTTCATCATATAATACAGTTCATTTGAACCGAATAGAAGTTCTAATTGCATCGGTGTTCGTTAAAGAGAACTTCCACTGTACTTACGACGAACATTCATTTTGATATATGCAATCCAAATGAATTCTGTTATTTAAATAACAGATAATGCCTTAAATCATATATACAAATATATAATTTATGTATTATTAATAGAAGTCAGCATAACATAATGCTTTGTATTGTGGATCATAAGAATGGACTTCTTAAGTTTTTCTAAAATATCCAAATAAATATTTTTTTGTGCAACATTTTTTTTCAAAATACATATTTCAAAAATTCCAATTAAACCCTACAAAACAAACTTTACCATTTAGCACAATTTTTATCAAACAATTGAACTTTCTATAGGAAAACATCATAATATTTTTATTGAACAAACATTTTCACTGCGCAAATATTTGGAACAATTAAATAGCCTTTTATTTTAGCACCAAATAGCCTTTTATTAGTTCCAAATAATTCAAGTCATTTTCCACGACGATAATTTTGTTTATTCCTTGCCTTTCTTAGGTCACAAGATGAAGCCTTCGTTCAATGCATAGAAACTGTGAGTAAGACATTCAGCAAATGGAAACATTATATACATATACGCATATATAATCATATATAGGTATATATATGCATATTTGCATATTTATTGAAATTTTTAATATTTAACTTTGATGATGCGAATTTCGTTACTATCTTCATTAAAAACCTTCAAATTATTCTTCATTTTTACCTTTTACTCTGAAATATTGAAACCCATGGATGCACCGATGATGATGGCTAAAAATGGCGTTAACAATATTTCCAAATGTACTTATAGCAAAATTTAAGTAAAAATTTATTTTAATTTTACTTTTTGCTGTTCCTATTTCCAAAATCTAGTAAAATGAAGAAGGTGGTAATAGCTAGTTCTTATTTTATACTATATGAAATATATTTACAACCAATAGAACTGATTAGAGTCTCTAAAACCAACGTTATTACTACTTATATTTTGCTATTATCCACCGCATTACTGTAAGATTATTAAGCAGTTGATCAAAGCCCTGATTTTTAATTATATGATATATATGGTATGTTAGAATAACCCACACATATTGTAGACTATTTAAGTAGTATTCACCAGTGCTTGTTCGCAGTACCTACTTTAGTTTGTCCATAATCTATTTTTATTGTCTCTGGAATAATAAAATAATGACAACGGTAGTCTGTTGGTCGAAGAAAAATATAGCACCGAAAACAAAGAACTTTGGAAATCATTTCAAATTTTCAGCGGACATAATTCATATTTGTGACAAAGAAAATATGAAAACTCAAAGCAGGGTCATCTAAAATCTTGTTAAAAGAATTTATTAAACAACAAAAATTAGCTACGAAAAATGATATCGGTCTTTATTCTTCTAAATGTTGAAACTCGATTTCTAAATATTGAAACTCCATTTCAAGTATTTTGAATTTTTCATTAATTTCTAAAATTATGAATTTCTGTTGAAACCACTTTTCAGTGCCAATATCTCCGTCAAAGGTAATAGTACCGCGAACATTAACACTGTAACCTATACACTCCTTTTCCTTGTACTCTCTGAGTCTTTCAGCTTCAATATTTTTAAGGACATGTTCACTTCTTGGTAGGTTGATGTAAAAGGACATAATGTATGGTAATCCATGATACTCCTGATCCATGAAATTGAGAGTTGTTGTAGTGTGATCAATCAATAAATGAATTTTCTGAATTTTTAAGAAATAAGAATTATAGAATAATGATAAATTAATACAAAAATATCACTTACATCACGATCCGTATCTAAAAAATTGAAAAAGTGAATGACAAGATCTTTGCACTGACTTGAGCACTTTGGACAATCATCCAACTCCGACTAATAATACAAACAAAATGTGTTGGCATAATATGATCAATTAAAAACAAATCAGTTTTATGCACAGTCGGAGAAAATTAATAAGATATAAATAAGTAATTACTGTCAATATACTAAGATACCTATAACACATGTCTTACATACCTCGGCGTCAGCATGCTTTAATGCCATATGGCTGCATTTTTCAAGCATTCTTTGCTTGTCTTCCATTATTTACAATTCTTTAGGTGCGGTTATTTGATTCATAAAGTGATGGCTTTCTGAGGGCCCTCCGGAGGAGTGTTTAAATTTAGGTTATTCCTAAAACAGAGTGGTTAAAGAACTTTATATTACTTTCTAAAATAATTATTATTTTTAAAATACAAATAAATTATTAAAATTAAAAAAATTTTGATACTGATATTTTTATAGCATTTCATTGATAGCTTGATTAAAAGAGACACCATTTTTTAAGCATGACACCATTTTTCGACAATGGACCAAACCACACAATATTGACATGGTTAGTAATAAAGAGCAATATACGGACGAAGTAAAGAAATTTTGTAGTTAAGTTGGGAAATAATAAATGAAGCGCCTATGGTTTTTTAGGTTTGACATTTTGAAAGAATTGAAATTTAAATAGACGTGAAATAGGCGTGTTTTGTTGCTGTTGAACTTTAGTGTTAAAAGAATTATTCCATATAGGTAAAAATAATTGTTTAGGGTAAAATGCCATAGCAAAAAGCATAATTGGAATCAGTCACTATTTTTGAATTATACATAATGCTAATGTTGATTAATTTAATAATATTATTAAAGAAATACCCCATGTTTGTAGATAGAGAGTCTTCCTCTGGCTAATTAATTATATTTTTCATACGTAAAACTTTTCAAAATACAAAGCCAGCATAACTCAATAAATGCTTACGGTTGGTCTTTCCCCAGAAGCTCAAAATTCATTCTATATAACAGCGGTCCCGTGTAATGAAAATCACCGAATTTTCAACAAATAAAATAAAATATATTTTTGAGCATAAATATTACTGTTCTGCAGTATTCCCATAGTAAAGTAGGTTTCTACTAGAATATAAAATGAAAAACTTATTCATTAAATGAGACACTTATATACTCATGTAGAATAGCATTTACTTACCTATTCTGGTTCACATATACAATAAATGCAACCATTCCATAAGGCACCATCCTTCATCTATTTTTGTATGATATGTTTAGGTCAGGCATTACTATAAATAATTGCCTTTTTACATCTACCTTTGCTAATAATTTAGCAATTTCATGTGTTTGAGCAGCTTTATAACAACTCAAAATTATTTAATTTTGAAGGAAAAATAGCTATATTAATGGCATATTAAAATCCATGAACAGAGATGTGTCCGTGTAACTTTAAGTCATGAAGAAGATACTGTTCCGATAATTGTTGAATGCAATTATAGCTTCATCATGCCTCAATTAGATAATGTAACCTCATTTGAAACTCAATTAAACATAATATTAAAGTGGCACTGGAAAACAAAAAAGCTTATAACAAACTTCATAAGATTATACTACATTTTCAAATCTTAAACCAATCATCCTTAAGTTTTACTATAAAGCCAACCAATTTTAACAATGTATCTTCAACTACACCAGAGTGAAAACGAAGGATAATCAGAAGAGCATCATTCTATATTACGTTTTAAAAACCAATAATAATCTTTAAGTAATTTAAGTCAAAACTTATTGGAATAAGTATTAAATAATTTCATAACTAAATGCATTAACTCTTCCGCCAGAGAACTAATTTTTGTGACTTGATCCTTACGTCTCAAAAGATCCGGAAATCTCGTTATAAGTCAAAATTAAACTCTCCTTATATTTACTTATTATTATAGTTGTCACACCTTTCTCTCTTTATCTCTCCTACTCTTGCCTCTTCTTCATGGCAAGAATGTGTGTATATAATATATAAACGAAGTACTTACATGGAATGTGCATATCCATTTTTCTAGTCCAGCTATAAGCAAGTACAAGCTCGGAAAATAAGAACTACTTATTATATTTAAATTGTACTTGTAGCATAATTTTTCAATGCAACTAAGTAGTATGCAGTATTATACTTATAAGTAGAATTTAGGAAATATAAACAGAAAAATTTAATGTAACAATTTATTTGCAAGTATTTTTTTCAAACAAAAAACTAAAATTTTTGTTTGTTTTATTTTACTTATTTAAATTTTAAAGATGTGAAATTATTTCAATTCGGAATTTTTATGAATTGTTACTTGTTCTTGAACCCATGAATGCTGTTAGACATATTTGAAACTAGTTTCAAATATCTTGAGGTACCCACCGATTTCCAGTAACAAGAAACGCTGCTCAAACCACTTGAGGTTGCTGGATTGGTTGCCGTTATAAGTCACAGTGCCACGAGCCTCAATATTGAACCCAATATGCTTCTTAGTGACGACGTTCTTTATCTTCTCAGACTTGATATGCTCAACATTGTGCTCACTATTAGGAAACTTTGCATAAAAACCCATCATATCAGCAATCCCACGATATTCCTCATGAATGTAAGTAAGAGTAGCGTTGTCATCACACAGGTACTTGATTTTCTAAATATTTGAGAGTATTATTGAACGCTATTTCAGTTTCAAATAATAACTTACATCACGATCAGTATCCAGCAGTTGAAAGAACTTAAAAACCATTTCCTTTGATTGGTTTATACACTTGGAAAAGTCTTCAAATTTAGGCTAAAAATGAATAACAAAAACATTTTTTTTTCAAAAAAAAAATTGACATTTAAAAAAATATTAACTGCTATTATTGTACCACAAATCCATATACAACGGACATATCAATGGGCTTATCACCAACACCAAAATCTTTTGGGTCCTGCTCCATAATTGCTTTTATTTAACGGACAAGTAACGTAACAATTTTGACTAGAGAGAGTACCGTACTACAATCTAAGCTTGTATGCAACTGAATAAAAATGTTAGAATAATTTTAACTTGTCAATTTTTTTAAGCTGTCTAAATTCTATTCCAGACTACTTTGATGAAAACAGTGTTTCATATTCAGCACAAGTATACATTATTCAAAATAAAAAAAATTAAAATATTGATTCAATTTTATTGTTAATTTTTTATAGTAAATATTTATAACTTTTTGTTTTGCTCTATTGCAATATATATTTAGTATTATAATAAACAGTATCT
>NC_051848.1:79409571-79421290 GCF_002237135.1 Teleopsis dalmanni
CTCCACCCCACCACTGCATTTCGGGATACATATATAAAAGAAACTTAATACAATAATATGGGTAACTAATCAAAAATAATTTACTCTCATATTTCAACATTAAACTCTATTATTTTATATATATACTATAGATGCAGCTGTATTTTTTACTATACGGCGAAGTAAGTTCTGCAAAAATTAATTGGATGCTACAAATACTGAAAAGACAACGGTCCGTCAAATTTCTGTACTTAACATATAAATTATTGGTATGATGTGTTTCAAGAGAATTTGGAATTTACACTGAGTGTTGTGTGAGATTTATGTTAAATGAAAAATGTAAAATGTTAATGTTAAATGTAAATGTTAAATAAGATTCACAAGTAAATCTTAATGAACGAAACGGGAGCATTGAATCCTGAAACCCCAAGAAATCAGAAATCGTACAATCCTGTAATAATGGACTAATATTACTAACTAGTACAACTGAAAATTATAATATAAAATAAAATATACCTTATATAATAAATACTTTCGCAATTCACAACGGAAAGGATTTATATAATACCATTTCATTTTGAATTTGAAATATTCAAACATCATCAGTTTGAGTACTGTTTCAATTAATAAGTTTATATAATATTTGTTAGAATTAATTGTTGGTAAATATCAAAACTTTCATGTCGTGAACATTTTATAAACTTATTTGTCTTATTTAATAGCTTTTGAACTTTTAACCATAACCATTATGGTAATTCAATCAACCATCATGTATCAATTTTGGGTGTGTGAGCCATAAAATAGTACTTCCTGTGAGTGTGGAAACGATAATATTTATGTTACATATAAAGCAAGTTTTGCAAATATAAATTAAAATGCAAATACTTTCTTAGGGCCTTATTATACAGGGATTCATGGTCATTTCTTTATTTGAATTGTGCTTTTCACAATAAGAATAATATAAAATTTTCATTTGAATTTTTTCATGGTCATGCCGTTTGATCATGACCAAAAGGAGTGTAACCAGTCGTCATATGACTGACTGCATAACCCTTAGGGTACAGAGAACCACGAAATATTGAAAAGTTATTTGTACATAATATTATCGTATTGAAAGGCGGCTTAGAGGCTAACTTAGTTATAGTGAAATCAGAAAATATAAACGACAGAACACAGAAAAAGTGACAAAATACATCACAACACAAGTTCAAACCAACCATCAAATACTTTGCGCACAAAGACATAAAATGCAATAGCTCAATGTTTGTATCTGTTCCAATAAAATAAAAAAACCGCGTATTAGTGAACAAAGCACTTTTACTCAATATTATCTGTGACCTCTTCCTGACGAAATACTCGTATATATTGCACTTGATTTAAGAAAGTGCAATTCTGAATTCGTCTTCTCATCAACAGAATTGAATAATCGAACAATGGAACATAGGAACAAAACGATATGTCTTTCATATATCTTTGTCAGAACTGATTGTATTTTTGAATAAGTCAAATCTATTTATTTAAAAGCATTAATATATTCAAGAGCTAAGCTTACGTACAACTAACTTAATATTTACTAATCGCATTAAGTGATTATAAATATCTTTTAAAAAGGTTAGTACAGTAACGCTCGGGACATATCGTCCAAATAAGTACACGAATGTAACTATTTGGATAGCAGACTATACATAATTAGTGTTTGAATTTCTGGTCATCTGGGTAAATAGGAGTCTAACCAACTCATACAAATAAGTTGATTAGACTTGATGTGTTTTTAATATGTCCACCCTTATCACTTCCATAGATCAAATACACATTAACCTGGAGGAGTCATTACTAAACGTCATTTTTTTGCACTGCCTTAGCTTATCTAAAACTATATGTAGATAATCAGACTTTCATACTAGAATGCACTCTAATAAAAGAAAGGATCAAGTATAGTACCTTTGTTTACAATACTTTCGTCGAGTTAGAAGACCCACTCAATTCTCCTATCCAAATTTATAAGAAATGAGGAACCTAAAAGTTCTCCTAGTTAACTTTCTTGATATCAGTGAGTTAATAGTTGATTCGGCAATATGAGTTGATCACTTCAAAGTTCACCTACATTTTATAGCAGTGAATAACAGTAGAATATTTTCTATTTCTTTTATCTTTTACATATTCTAGATGGATACAAAGGTGAAGAGAAACATATCAAGTAGTTTTTTGATTCTCCACTTCAATTTGCTTGTGGCATTGACTGATTTCTATTCTTCTATATATAAGTTATTTAAAACTGTTTCCCAATCTCAAGAGTTATGATGATCAGCAGTTACTCAATTAGTCTGATTGGTCTGGCTTGTCCATCTTCATAACAAGACTAGAAAATACCCTAATTAGACAAGTTAAGAAATGAAATACGAATTCCAATTAAGAAATAGAAAAGAGGACAAAAGTTCTGTTATTACTACTTAATGTTTGTTTATTTTATTATTAAAAATTCGGATTCGTTGGCAGCAGTATTTTATCACTCATAGTGAGTACTTTATCTGCTACAGTGCTAAAGCATTTCTTAACTAAAGAATTTTTTTTTTTTTTTAAAACATACATTTATTTATTGCATCTTCTCTTAAAATGAGACTAACAATAAGTTGTAAAATCTTATAACTAATTACATAATGTTACAAATTTTTATTTTAACTATACATTGTATAAAATAAAATAAAATAAAATAAAATAAGTAAACCTTATATCACGAACCTCACTTAGATTAATGGGTTAAATTTCATTGGAGTGAATGTTAGGTGGTTTCTTAAGAAAGTGATTCAACTTTAACAGATTACTAAAAAGAAAGGTGCGGTTTTTACTTCAAGCTGTTGAGCTGTTGAATATTAATTAACGGCTGGACGGTCAGCTCTTTTTAGGCGGGAAGTAATGGATAGAAGTGCGAGATTTCTTGCTAAGGGATTAACATGCTCTGTTAGCCTTTTATTGTATTTTTTTCTTATATTGTCAAATTCAGCTTTAACTAGGGGAATTTGTAGATCTCGGTGTATACTTTCATTCCTAATATACCATGGGGCACCAGTGATAATTCTTAGTATTTTTGACTGAGCTCTTTGTATAATTTCAATATTTGAAGCACTAGCATTGCCAAATAGCTGGATACCATAAGTCCATATTGGTTTAATGATGCTGTTATACAAGGTTACTTTATACTCTAGGCACAGCGAAGATCTGCTATTAATGAGCCAATGCAACTTAGAGGCTTGGAGCTTCATCTGAATTTTTTTTGGCTTCAATATGTTTGCGCCAAGTTAGTCGTCTGTCTAGGTGGATACCTAAGTACGTTATATTATCTGCTTGTAGTATGGGAATGTTGTTTAATAAAATTGTTGGAGATGTACTCCGATTTAAGGTAAAAATGACGTGTCTATATTTTACTTCGTTAATTTTAATTCGCCATTTTGACAACCATTTCTCCACCCGATATAAGTGAGATTGAAGTTGGTTTGAAGCTAGCACAGCGTTTCTGTTTCGGCATAAAATTGCCGTATCATCGGCAAACGCTGTGGTGATAACTGAACTACTTATCGGGATATCAGATGTGTAAAGTACATACAATATAGGGCCAAGAACACTTCCTTGTGGAACGCCAGCTTCTATTGGGAAATTATTAGAAGTATATGATTTGCATTTCACTTTAAAGCTTCTATTATGCAGACACGATTCTAGAATTGAGTGGACATTTGCAGGTAATGAACAGCGTATCTCATATATGAGTCCATTATGCCATACTTTATCAAATGCTTGTTTAACATCGAGGAATACCGCGGAACAATATTCTCCGAGCTCAAAGAATCAATTAAAGAATTGGCTTACTGATATCAATTTTTAGTTATTTTAGCACTGGAACTAATGTAGAATCCATCTTGAGTAAATAACGAAAGAATGTTGCAATAACAAGTTAATCAAAACAGCTGTTCGTGATATACAATAGTCTCCAGACAACTGTATATAGCCGTAAACAATTGCAATACAAATGAGCTTGCGAATCTCCTACTAAACTAAATATGACATATCTTACGACATGCTATACCATATCCGTTCTACGTCGTACATTTGTCGATGCACACACCTTGTTTCATCGTCGTACGTTTATAACGAAAGGGTTTTGAAAATTTTCAATCAGTTTTCGTCATTTTTCGTTAATACAACGAATCGGATTGCACTTAACCACAATCCCACAAACCTCCTGTTACCAACACTTTTCTATTTATAATTATAAAAATATTTAATTTATTATCGTGTTTAATTATTCTCATTTAAGGACAATATCTTACAAAGACTGTATGAATAATGTTTCAGTGTGACAAAAATATCAGACAGTCAGACAGTCAGATTTTCATTTTCTAAGTCATAATTTGTCACTCTCTTTAAAAAATGAATTTATAAGATCTGAATAATAATCAAGTTTTCATCGATATTTCTTGAAACTGTTTGTATTTTGAACTAGTAAAATTGAACGAAAACTAATTCATTTAAAAATTTTTTCTTTTAGTTAAGCTCAAAATTTAAGTTAAAAATATTTGGAAAAAATGTGAAAAATTCAAGTCTTTGTAAAATTTTCAATACGTTTCGCACAAAATATTGGAGTCAAAATTCATATAAAAGTTATACGTTAAGTGGATTTTTATGGAAGGAACGTAAGGGTTTCCATTCTTAAATTTGGCTGCTGTACTGAAGTACAAACATTTTTCATATAAGGTAAGTTGTTGAAGTTAATCATTCATTCTAGAGATCTTTTCTATTCTGAATGGTTTTAGTAAGGATTACTTGAAATAGCTTCAGTGATGGAGAAAATAGCGAATAAAGAAATAATAACGCGTCAAACAAAGCAAAAAAAATAAAAATGAGAAAATCAATTAAATTCTTAGAAATATAATGAGCAGAGTCTGTGTCGATGTCGATGTAAGTTCCTTGATTTATTTTATTTGTCATATTTTGAAACTTCCATTTCACCGTTTTTAAAATAAAAGTTTTTCGTAGATAACCTCACTGCTGATTTTGCATGATTGTTGGGAATATAAATAAACTATTTTATTAAAATTTTTTATTTTATAAGATTATATAAAATTATAATACAGAAAAGGAAAGAGGAATATATATAAAATATATGTAAGTAGTTACAATATAAAAATAGTGAAACTGAAATATTTTACTGTAATTTACTTGGAAAGATAAATTGAAACAATCATAAATAAATGAAAATGACTACGACTATCCCAATAGCAAATATTCTACTACGACTATAACACATCGACATCCACATCCACATCCACATCCACTTTATACAGATTATGTATTCTGATGAATCGGAACCCATATTATTAAAGACAAATTCACTCAAAACCACTAAATATTACACATTCCTCACATCCACGAGTATGAAAATCATCATCAAATAAAACTCTCGTCTTCATTTTATGTCTGGATAGTATCCGGATTTGATCAACTGTCACAAAATTTCACAGAAATTACTCGCAACTCTCAAAAACACACATGTACAACTATTTTAATATTTAATTCTCTTAATGAGTCAACACATGAATTTTAAATAATTATTTATTTTTATTTATCAGTCAATGCGCATGAAGAGGCGGGATCACGTTGATAAAAATATATCTAAAAGTAAACTTGTAAACCTCACCAATTCAACATTATTTTTTAAAGAAAATTGGATAATCACTAATTTGAGAAACTAAAATCGAAAATCGAAAATCGAAAATCGAAATATATTGCAAATATACACTGAGAGATATTATTGTGTTTATTAAACTTTATTTAACTCTACTCTATTGGATAAATGGATGGTGTCCCTCCACCCCTCTACCCCTGCACCCCTCCACCCCACCACTGCATTTCGGGATACATATATAAAAGAAACTTAATACAATAATATGGGTAACTAATCAAAAATAATTTACTCTCATATTTCAACATTAAACTCTATTATTTTATATATATACTATAGATGCAGCTGTATTTTTTACTATACGGCGAAGTAAGTTCTGCAAAAATTAATTGGATGCTACAAATACTGAAAAGACAACGGTCCGTCAAATTTCTGTACTTAACATATAAATTATTGGTATGATGTGTTTCAAGAGAATTTGGAATTTACACTGAGTGTTGTGTGAGATTTATGTTAAATGAAAAATGTAAAATGTTAATGTTAAATGTAAATGTTAAATAAGATTCACAAGTAAATCTTAATGAACGAAACGGGAGCATTGAATCCTGAAACCCCAAGAAATCAGAAATCGTACAATCCTGTAATAATGGACTAATATTACTAACTAGTACAACTGCAAATTATAATATAAAATAAAATATACCTTATATAATAAATACTTTCGCAATTCACAACGGAAAGGATTTATATAATACCATTTCATTTTGAATTTGAAATATTCAAACATCATCAGTTTGAGTACTGTTTCAATTAATAAGTTTATATAATATTTGTTAGAATTAATTGTTGGTAAATATCAAAACTTTCATGTCGTGAACATTTTATAAACTTATTTGTCTTATTTAATAGCTTTTGAACTTTTAACCATAACCATTATGGTAATTCAATCAACCATCATGTATCAATTTTGGGTGTGTGAGCCATAAAATAGTACTTCCTGTGAGTGTGGAAACGATAATATGTGGATGTGTATCTGATATAAATGGTGTTGTCCTTGTTCAATAAGAAGCCTGATAATAATACATACAAATTACATGAATGAAGGTACGATTTGAATTTATTATTCAATATAAGTTTTAAAAATACAACTTTAGATTAGCAGATCTATTTGGACATTTGGACAGCTTAAAGATGACGATGCGAAATGACAAATATCTGACCAAATCTAAATGAATGTTTTGGAACAAATGTGACTAGTGATTACAACTGGTATAAAACTGTGCCTGTACAATGCGGCATCGATTTTTGATTTTGATCTTTGTGTAGTCGTCGAGCATCACAAAAGCATCACTGCTTTTACAAATACGGAGTACATTATTTGGTATCACTAATACTCAAAATGATTATTTACGATTAAATTACTTTATTTTTCTAATTTTTGTTCTTTTATTTTTATAAAAATTAATGATTAATTCTTTTTACACTAAAGTTCTCAATCGGGCTAACTCTCTGAATAAGGTTTAAGTATTTAAACATTTTAAACAACAAATTCTTAGTTTGAAAGTATTCCTAAACATGTCCGAGAATATGTGTAGTCAACGACTCCCACGTATATCTAAAAGTTTTCCATGACATCTAGACTCTTCTTACTGATTCATTCAGAATAGCATTTCTCTTAATAAAGGAGTTTTGATGAACCTTTTATTGTTAACCATAAACAATTGGCCAATAATTTTTTTATTCTCAAAAAAAGAAAATAAGGATAACTATTTACTACAACATTAACTCGTTTGTAAAACTAACGAGCAATTTGTGTAACTGTTTTTGTTAGTTATCAATGAGAACATGTGGTGTTTTTTATCTTTATAAATTGCACTTGCAGTTAACAATATATAAATTTTACCGTCAGAAAATTAATATTTTATTTTATAATACCTATTACTAATGTGTGGAAAATATTAGTACTTTATTTATCTTATTATCTTATAGCATTTAGTATCTCCTAATAATCTCGCACAATTACTAGCATGTATAGTATGATTGAATTTAATATGACGAAGTTACAAAATTGGTTACGAAGATTATACATATTAACAATTGGTTTTTTTTTAATTAGAATGATTTTTGAGAGTGGATGTGAGTAGTGATCATAAGTGTGTTTCGAATTTTTATTCGACGTTATTTAATAGTAATTTGAGGCCTTTATTTATCTGATTACTTACGACTTCAATGTTCGTTTCATTATTATTAAATATATCGGGAATTGGCAGTAGAAGTAGAAGTAGTATGTTCACTAGTTTTGAAACGATCTATTGTTTTATTTCATTTACTTATACTTTTGTGTCAAATATTCTGGAGCTACTTGATAACTACCCACCCTCGGTAATTATGTAAATGATTTTTAACACAATTGTAACAGTTTGCACTCAGTGCATTCATTTATTTTGAGTCTTCCGAAAAAGTACTCACCATTTCACTTTTGAGAAATCTGAACAAAAATATTTTTGTTGTTAGATAGTATACAGTATACATTATAACGCAATAAGTTTGTTGATTAATGTCCAATTGTACTGAGATAATTTTACACAACTATTTACCTATATTGTCTGTTTACTTAGTCAGAGAAAATTTCCCAGAAAAATTATATTTAATCAACTCAACTTATATACTTTTCATAATCTTTGCATAATTACATGAATCAATTAAATTTTTTTTCTTATATTTTATTTTCTTATATTCAAAATTCAAAATATCAAATTCAAATATTTTTCGATATTACCGAATTAATTGAGCAAAAAAGGAGTGTATGGACTTCTGTTCCACCTTTTTGTTAAACAAAAAAATGACTGGGTAAGTCCTTAAACAATTGGCCTGAGACCTTTTATTATATAAGTAAAAAATTTTTATTTGTATTTTAATATCAAAACAGATTCCCTTTGTTCTTTACCCTTTGCCTGTTACTTAATAAACCGTGAATTAGTGAACAAAGCACTTTTACTCTACTCAATATTATCTGTGACCTCTTCCTGACGAAATACTCGTATATATTGCACTTGATTTAAGAAAGTGCAATTCTAAATTCGTCTTCTCATCAACAGAATTGAATAGTCGAACAATGGAACATAAGAACAAAACGATATGTCTTTCATATATCTTTGTCAGAACTGATTGTATTTTTGAATAAGTCAAATCTATTTATTTAAAAGCATTAATATATTCAAGAGCTAAGCTTACGTACAACTAACTTAATATTTACTAATCGCTTTAAGCGATTATAAATATCTTTTAAAAAGGTAAGTACAGTAACGCTCGGGACATATCGTCCAAATAAGTACACGAATGTAACTATTTAGATAGCAGACTATAGATAATTAGTGTTTGAATTTCTGGTCATCTGGGTAAATAGGAGTCTAACCAACTCATACAAATAAGTTGATTAGACTTGATGTGTTTTTAATATGTCCACCCTTATCACTTCCATAGATCAAATACACATTAACCTGGAGGAGTCATTACTAAACGTCATTTTTTTGCACTGCCTTAGCTTATCTAAAACTATATGTAGATAATCAGACTTTCATACTAGAATGCACTCTAATAAAAGAAAGGATCAAGTATAGTACCTTTGTTTACAATACTTTCGTCGAGTTAGAAGACCCACTCAATTCTCCTATCCAAATTTATAAGAAATGAGGAACCTAAAAGTTCTCCTAGTTAACTTTCTTGATATCAGTGAGTTGATTCGGCAATATGAGTTGATCACTTCAAAGTTCACCTACATTTTATAGCAGTGATTAACAGTAGAATATTTTCTTTTTCTTTTATCTTTTACATATTCTAGATGGATACAAAGGTGAAGAGAAACATATCAAGTAGTTCTTTGATTTTCCACTTCAATTTGCTTGTGGCATTGACTGATTTCTATTCTTCTATATATAAGTTATTTAAAACTGTTTCCCAATCTCAAGAGTTATGATGATCAGCAGTTACTCAATTAGTCTGATTGGTCTGGCTTGTCCATCTTCATAACAAGACTAGAAAATACCCTAATTAGACAAGTTAATAAATGAAATACGAATTCCAATTAAGAAATAGAAAAGAGGACAAAAGTTCTGTTATTACTACTTAATGTTTGTTTATTTTATTATTAAAAATTCGGATTCGTTGGCAGCAGTATTTTATCACTCATAGTGAGTACTTTATCTGCTACAGTGCTAAAGCATTTCTTAACTAAAGAATTTTTTTTTTTTTTTAAAACATACATTTATTTATTGCATCTTCTCTTAAAATGAGACTAACAATAAGTTGTAAAATCTTATAACTAATTACATAATGTTACAAATTTTTATTTTAACTATACATTGTATAAAATAAAATAAAATAAAATAAAATAAGTAAACCTTATATCACGAACCTCACTTAGATTAATGGGTTAAATTTCATTGGAGTGAATGTTAGGTGGTTTCTTAAGAAAGTGATTCAACTTTAACAGATTACTAAAAAGAAAGGTGCGGTTTTTACTTCAAGCTGTTGAGCTGTTGAATATTAATTAACGGCTGGACGGTCAGCTCTTTTTAGGCGGGAAGTAATGGATAGAAGTGCGAGATTTCTTGCTAAGGGATTAACATGCTCTGTTAGCCTTCTATTGTATTTTTTTCTTATATTGTCAAATTCAGCTTTAACTAGGGGAATTTGTAGATCTCGGTGTATACTTTCATTCCTAATATACCATGGGGCACCAGTGATAATTCTTAGTATTTTTGACTGAGCTCTTTGTATAATTTCAATATTTGAAGCACTAGCATTGCCAAATAGCTGGATACCATAAGTCCATATTGGTTTAATGATGCTGTTATACAAGGTTACTTTATACTCTAGGCACAGCGAAGATCTGCTATTAATGAGCCAATGCAACTTAGAGGCTTGGAGCTTCATCTGAATTTTTTTTGGCTTCAATATGTTTGCGCCAAGTTAGTCGTCTGTCTAGGTGGATACCTAAGTACGTTATATTATCTGCTTGTAGTATGGGAATGTTGTTTAATAAAATTGTTGGAGATGTACTCCGATTTAAGGTAAAAATGACGTGTCTATATTTTACTTCGTTAATTTTAATTCGCCATTTTGACAACCATTTCTCCACCCGATATAAGTGAGATTGAAGTTGGTTTGAAGCTAGCACAGCGTTTCTGTTTCGGCATAAAATTGCCGTATCATCGGCAAACGCTGTGGTGATAACTGAACTACTTATCGGGATATCAGATGTGTAAAGTACATACAATATAGGGCCAAGAACACTTCCTTGTGGAACGCCAGCTTCTATTGGGAAATTATTAGAAGTATATGATTTGCATTTCACTTTAAAGCTTCTATTATGCAGACACGATTCTAGAATTGAGTGGACATTTGCAGGTAATGAACAGCGTATCTTATATATGAGTCCATTATGCCATACTTTATCAAATGCTTGTTTAACATCGAGGAATACCGCGGAACAATATTCTCCGAGCTCAAAGAATCAATTAAAGAATTGGCTTACTGATATCAATTTTTAGTTATTTTAGCACTGGAACTAATGTAGAATCCATCTTGAGTAAATAACGAAAGAATGTTGCAATAACAAGTTAATCAAAACAGCTGTTCGTGATATACAATAGTCTCCAGACAACTGTATATAGCCGTAAACAATTGCAATACAAATGAGCTTGCGAATCTCCTACTAAACTAAATATGACATATCTTACGACATGCTATACCATATCCGTTCTACGTCGTACATTTGTCGATGCACACACCTTGTTTCATCGTCGTACGTTTATAACGAAAGGGTTTTGAAAATTTTCAATCAGTTTTCGTCATTTTTCGTTAATACAACGAATCGGATTGCACTTAACCACAATCCCACAAACCTCCTGTTACCAACACTTTTCTATTTATAATTATAAAAATATTTAATTTATTATCGTGTTTAATTATTCTCATTTAAGGACAATATCTTACAAAGACTGTATGAATAATGTTTCAGTGTGACAAAAATATCAGACAGTCAGACAGTCAGATTTTCATTTT
>NC_051848.1:79421390-79463643 GCF_002237135.1 Teleopsis dalmanni
AAATTGTAACAGTTACGATACATTGAAAGAAAATGAATCATACTGTGTGAGTAGTAAAAAACAAATTTATCTGCAAATATAAGATACTTATTAATTAATCACTTTCTAATAATTTGTTAATTTAATATTTAAATATATATATTTATTATTAAAAGTCGCACTTATATAAATGTGAAATGTAGTAAACTAAACTATTTTAAATAAATCTAGAGCAGTATAATCACTTTTTAAGCACTTCTTACATGACGAATGTTCTTTCAATGGCTATGTAACTTTTCTGAATGTTTTTGCTTGAATTAAAAATAAAAACATTTTACTTATTATAAGTTATAGTCCTGTATTTATCTTAGTTTGTGTTTTCCCAAATATTTATTTGCAAAATATATACATAAAATTTTATTTGTTAAATAAAAATTCGTAAAACTTCCGAATTATGAAAAATACAACCATTTTTGTGTCATCCAAGTCATCTCATTTTAGCAGTAGTTCTATAATAAATGAATATTTTAAATAAAGTTTACTATATCACTGGCTGAAAGAGGCTTACCATGCGAAAAAGTGATTCTTAAAACTAAATTTTTATTAAACTCACCTTCAGATGTTCATGTCAGTTTTACTTTTTGAAATACTGTCTTGTAATTATCTTCCACAACTTTATTCTTACATTCAGCAGTAATCTGAAATAATATATTTCATTATAATATTAAACTCACTATATAATTTTTATTTTAAAGTATATTTCAGTCGCCTAGGTAAATTAGTGGTGATCATGAACAAGCATTCGACAAATTGCTTTTTCAATCTATGAACTAAATATTGAAATATTGTGAAGGAAAGGATAGGATAGATGAAATGATAGATATGCAATTAGTAAAAGGTGTAAAAACAATAGAAACATAAAAGAGACAAATAGTACTAAAGAAGTAAACAATTTTAACTAACCAGGAACCTGCGGTATCAATATAACTAAAAAAATATTGAAGCAAGTACAATAATCCAACTGAGAAATGGAGTTTTAAAAACATCCATTGGTACATGAAACTAAGGAATAGTCTTTCAAAAACTTCATTGTAAATTCTTCATAAATAATGAGAGGAATTTATAGCAAATGTACGCACGAACAGGTTCTTGCGAGAAATTCTTGCAGGATGAGGGCGATGTTGTACACATGAGAATCCCACGATATACGCAGGTTAGATAAATGAAAGATACAAGCGATTAATAAAAATCTGTATTTAAAGATCAGTCGGTTAGCAACGGATAATTCAGAAGTGATGGTTCCAAAAGTAAAGTGGTGTTTCTTGTTCTTTCTCTCGTACTGAACTATTGTTTGTAACATAATTAATAATTCTACGTATTGTTTAAAACTATGTTGGAAATATTTTATTTCCATCAATTCCGGATATTTAAATAATTTATAATTTTTATAAATATTTTATTTTAAAAAACATTTAAAATGTCAACATATATTTCACAATATTTGTGGCACGAACATCAGATTCTTTTAGATAAGTTAGCGTTAAACATTGAAATTACGGTCTCTGTACTTGGAATTTAATTTATTAAATAGTTTCACACTATCACGGTTGTATTTATCATATATTGGTTACTACAGTAAATTTTATATATTCGATCATTTCTAAGTCATCCAGAAATAAATATAAAAGTAATTTCTCGGTAAGTTTAAAATATCAGATCCTCTTTATAAAAAAACTCTGTGTTGAAGAAATTAAAATTATTGAGACTAGTTACTAAACTAAGTCTAAATTGTGTCTGGCGTAAATAACAGGAATTCATTTTTTAATGCAATCAGTACACAATTAAAATTAGGAATTGTATTTATACGACATAATCACAGTTACAATTGGTATAACTTTTATAAAAATGTGGAGAAGACCTACCATAGATACTATGACAGCCTCCTATTATACTACAATGTAGAGCTGAAGAAAAAAGCAAGAATGTTTAAACGTGAATTTCAGAATTGAGCAACTAATATCAAACTACATTAATATAGAAATAATCTTAATTTAAGAAAGAAAGCAGAATTAGATAAACACCATTATCAACTGATGAACTTTAAAGACAACTTCTTTCATTGTCAAAACGTTCTAAAACCCTATTTATAGAGATCTAATCGATATATTTTATTTTAAGTATATTACATATCTGAAATGATCAAAAAATAGATACAAATTAATGAAGACTATCACTATAAAAAATCATTACGAAAATAGGTGGATCTGGATGGAAATCAAAATTTGTAGTAAAATTACAGTAGTTTACCATGCACTTATGCTTAACTTATTTAATAAAAAGTAAATAGAAAGAATAGTAAACTTTTAAATACTTCTGAACTCTCAGGAAGATATGCTGATTTAAGGTCCGTCATCAACTAAAAGACAAATAAATGATGTTTTTTTTTTTTAGCCTAGTTAAAGCCTAGTGTGGTGTAGAGATAAGCCCCCCAGCCAACCCGCCAAAGTACGTAATAAATACTAACTCTTCACTAACTCAAGAAGAAGAAAAATCAAGAATCAAGAAATAAAACTTAAGTAAATAGAAACTTTAAAATCAGTGATATAAAGATCTATTTTAAACGAAGAATCACAATGTTTTGAAGGAAATAAGATTTACCTGATGACGACACTCCTGTGGATTACGGTTCGTTAACGCTATCTTTGCGTTCTTTGCCTTAGTGAAATAAGTCTAAGAAACCGTCACGCCTTTTACAAATATCCTTTACTTGTTTCTGTTGGTAATCAAATTAATCAAATTTATGGAATTAATTTTAATGTATAAAATACAAACTTACTTTTTGGTTTTTAAGAATAATTTTTTCTTCAATCATGCAATTCTCACCACTTTTTCACTTCTTTTGAAGTTCTCAAATGAAAAGGCAGACAGACTTGAAAGAAGAAGCCTCAAGAATAAAAGGCCCAGAACCATTCTGTGGTCTAGACAAAAGAACTCTATCTATTCTTATGAATGGTGCAGAGGAAAAAGAAAGAGAACTCTATTGGGAAAAGTTGCCAGAACTCTCACAATCCAAAATGCTCTTAGGGACTTACAACCTAAAACGCTTTAAAAATTGTATAGCACAAACAAAAAACAACCTAAGAATTATTACGGGATTATTGACCGGTCACTGTAGATTAAATAATCACCTATCGAAGTTAAGAATTCAATCCAACTCAGACAGCAGATACTGTAGAGAAGAGAGAGAAACTGCATACCATGTGCTTGGGGAGTGTCTGGCACTGATGCACAAGCGGAAGAAACACCTAGGAGGGTGCTTCATGGATCATAAAGATTCAAGACTAGGGAAGGCAGGTTCTATACTGTCTTTCATTAAGAAAATCGGACTTGGAGAAACACTCTAACCCGAGTAAGGGGCACAATAATAATGTATCCATGGATGATGATAATTGACAGCAGTTAACTGACTTCACATGGAACTTATACATATAATTTATACCTTTGTAAATAACAAAAGAAACAGTAGCTCTTTAGAGTTTTCATTTTATAAAAATACATAAATAAAAAAATCCTCAACACTCAATGAATCATACTACTCACACAGTATGATTCATTTTCTTTCAATGTATCGTAACTGTTACAATTTGCAAAGGAAAGCTAGTGAAATGCAGTTTTTGGTATATTTTATTATTGAAATGTACTTATTTTTGAATATGATATCTGTACAGAGTACAGATTACTGGGTACTGAGTACTCATTACTCATGAAACTCCCATAGAAGTCCACCACAATAATAGAAATATTAAATACAAAGGGAAAACCAACGGCAACCACAAAATGCTGCTCGAGTACTGCTTAAGGGTTGTCTTCATCCACTAAGGCAGCTTGCTTTGAAAATTGCTACAGAGACACTGATCTAAAACGGAAACGGAAGCAGTATAAACTAATGCACTGCATTGAGATATCTGTGAACGCTGTTACTGTGTTTTGAAATTTTGAGAAAACATTTGCTTTGGTCAGCAATCATTTTTTGAAATGAGAAAAACTACTGCGAAGAAATCAACAAAACTTAGAAAGCAATGAAAGAATCGTACTTATGCCAGGAAAAATACCAGAAATGCATAAAACGGCATGAAGACGTTCAAAATAGTGGATTACATTGACTCGATAAAATAACACAGTAAAATAATTGAAATTATTATTAGAAAGTATTGCGAACTGAAATAAAGCAGATTTAATTAAAACAAAAAAGCTGCAGACGGTTTTTATTTGCTTTAAGGAACTTAAGGTGAACATGCACCAATACCACAAAATTATAAAGGCTTGTTTAAAGGATCTAAAAGTTTTGATTCTGGTGTCATAGACAAAGGAAGCTCTGATCGATCAAGTAAACGTTCACATGCCATAAGAAAAATGAATTTCACATGAATAGACTGAAGTGAACACTTAAAAGCGTTTAATAGTTTGCAATTCTTACAATATACAGAAGATGACTTTTTTTCCATCAAACTGTGACTGAATACAACAATGGATTTACTACGATAGCCCTAAATGCAAAAAGGAATGAGTTAAACCTTTCAAATCATTCATGGAAGTACGATTATGTTTTGCGTTTGGTGGGATCAGAAAGAAGTGGTGTACTACAGGGTTAGATGATTGAAGTGTTACTAACTGCACAGTATGTGTGTCTGTCAAACTGATATCGCCAATTACGTCAAGTTCCTATGAATGACAGCAGTTTACAAGCTAACACAAGCTTTCCCGACTAAGTTTCATGGAACAAAAGTTATTCGAAATGGAATTTAAAACGCAATAATGTAATTGCGTTTTATTTGGCTAAAAAATCACAACCAGCAATTGTTCGTGAGCTGAAACACCTAATAATGAATAAAATGTTTCTGTATTATATTAAAAATTATTACTACAAAATTGTTATAAGGCAGCGTCATCAAATTCGGTATTGGTAGAAAAAAAACAGCAACATCACCTGAAATGGTTTGAAAAGTAAAGGCTCGACTTAATCAAATCCACGTCGTAGTGATATTCAATGGCCAAGAGCTGAAAATATTCCAGCGAAGCATCCCACGCATATTCCAAAATCAGCTCAAAATAAAGCCTTATAAGTTGCAAAGGCACAACATCTTATACCAAAGCAACTGAAAGTTAGACTCGAAAGAGCGAAGAAATTATTACCCTTGCCGGAATTGTTACGGGTGACGAATTTCCAAACATTGTGTTCTTTGTGGAGAAAAATATCCCCATTTAATAGTTCATAAACTTTCAAAATGATCGTGTTTACTTAACCAAACGCACTGCCGAAAATTTAAGACTACAAATGGCCATCCGAAGCAATTTTCCGTCTGAAGTAGCAGTATGAGCAAGCTGTGACTGCCGGTGAACGCTCTCCAATCGTTTTCACCGAGCTTAGTATCTAAATCAATGCGACTTTTTATCGGGAAAATAGAAAATGTTTTGGAAGTGGCTTTAGTGCCGTGGCAATCATAGACTATGAACGTTGCAACAAGACTCGGCAATGGTCTCGGTCTCATAAAGTTCGTGTGAACTTAGACTGTTTAAAAAATTATCACACAAATTCACACTTCATTTCGTCGACACAATGGCATTCGAATTCACCAGATGCAAGTTCGACCATCAATTGTGAATAAACATTTTTCAAACATTAAAATTTTTCAGATATGGCAATATTCCTAATTGATTAATAATGTCACAACTTGTGTAAAAAAAATTTAAATAGGAATTCATTTGTAATTTGAACTCTCAGCAATAAGCAGTGAATATGTATTGTTTGGTCAGTTATTAAAGCATTAAAGCATTATTTTATATTAAGCATAATTGTCGTATATGAAATTAAAAGACTAATAATACACTTTTCTTTTTATTTTAGGTTGAATTAAAACATAAGATTTATGTTGAACCTTGTTATCTTGATGAGGATGTTATGGATCATATTATGCAAAATCTTTGCAGTCATACTGAAGGCCAGCTTCATGGGGACAACGGTAAAATTATCAAAATTATTAAGATAGTAAACCTAGGTACGGCTTTTATAAACCCTTATACTTCCGAAGTGGAAATCTGGGTGACTTTCATAGCCTTAGTATTGCGTCCAGTTAAGGGTGAAGTCGTTGATGCAGTTATAACACAAGTGACAAGTGTATTGCGCCTAAATACTTACTACTAACAACAAAACTAATAAATTCTTTGCTTCCAGATGGGTTTATTTGCTGATGTTGGCTGTATAAATCATTTTATTTCACGTTTTGTAAGTACATTCAAATTCCATAGTAAAAATACTATAATTTATTTTATAAATGTCTCAAATATCATATTTTAAGAATATTCCGGAGTATTTGCAGTATTCCACAGCAAATGCTCCTTGTTACAAGGACAAAGACGAAAGAATTGTTATATATGTTGGAGATATCGTCCGCGTACAAGTTACTGGTGTACGCTCTGATAATGATATAGTAAGTACGATATGAGTTTTTTTGTTTCCATTCATATATGTATACAATACTTATAAAATCTATTTTAGTTTGCAGTGGCTACAATGCTGGGCGATTACCAAGGAACCGTGCAGATGCATGATGATAAATATGAGAAAAACTTAAATTAAATAACCAACTTTTTACAAAACTCTAAGTTCAAATATCAATTTAATAAGACTAATATAAAATACTATATATGTATAAAATAAAATGAATTTCTAAGTATAAAAAGAAGCGTTTGAAAATTTGTCAATTTTTAATATACCATTTGTGGTATACCAAATAAATTATTATTTTTTGTCGCTTAGCATATCGTAATTGTAACATTATTGAGGATGAATTTTTGCTATTAAACTTAATATTCTGAAAAATATAATTATTAAATTATTTTGTTTATTTATTTAAAAATTAAATTTTAAGATTTAAAAATTTCTTCACTATTCAGTTTCTTTTTCTTACAAAAGAATGTGAATTTTTCTCACAAGGCAACCACTTTAATTATAAATTATTTGTGTGTAGTATAGTATAATCATATATTAAAATATCTCTGGATTTGTAGTAATTAATTTGATATTTTTCTTAAATTGACTGATTAATCAAATAAAATATAATATTAGTGCTAAATAAGCAGTAACGTAATCAAATAGAAACTCCAACGGAAATAACGAATATGTCAGTACTGGTCAAGGCAAAGTTAGTCCACTTTTTAATTAGATTAAAGGGTACCATGGTAAGTCTGGTATTCTTTAAATATTTCTAGCTTAAATGGTGAATCTCTGTCAACTGAAAAACCAGCTTTTGCTACAAACGCTATATATTCGATAACTGATCTGATATCTTATACTGCTATGAAAAAAATAATGCAACAGAAAGAACGAACATGTCAATTCAGGTCAAAGCACCAAGGTAGGTCTGGTTAGACTATAGTAAAAAAGCTTTACATAATTCTGTTAAAAATCAAAGTCGGTTCAGCCGTTTAGAAGGAGTTCACTGTCAACACACGTACAGAAGAATTATATATATAAAGATTTCAAAGATTTAATTTATACCTTAATATATATATAACAGCAGCACTGATCAAATTTTATTGATATTATTTTGCTAACTAAATGGATTATTAATTTTACTTTTTTTTGTAAGAAGCACACATTTTCAAGATACGTTCATGGAACACTTTTAGTTGCTGAGTTAACAAGAGCCGAAACAAGGAATATACTTAATCCAAAAAAAACAAAAATTAATTTTAGTAAAAATTTTTTAAATAAACATATTAATTTATTTTTGTCATATTACATTACAGTTCCATCCATTAAGGAGTGTTTTTGCCAATAAAATTTAAATTGATTTCGCAATACTTACGAAACCAAAAACCAATTTAAGTGATTATTTTAGCTGCAAATTAATTAAATTCTGTATTGATGAATTGCTCTTGTTTGATTTATGAATAATTACAGTAATTATTTATCACTTTCTGTTTGTAAAATATATTAGAAAAAGCTCAAAAAGCCTAAATTAGATATAATAATTTTTCTACTCATGTTCCCCATACTCGTCAACACATGTGGAGCATGGGTCATAGGCCATGAAAAGAGTCAATCAATTTCAGCTAAAATTTTCATATATGGTAAATGAGCCGACGATTCAAATATATTGTACGCTCTCCTACAAACGAGTAGACTCAGTCATCCCTTTTATATGGTACTTCAGTTAGAGACTAAAAGCCAAAAATAATTTATTAAATTACAAATAATTTAGAAAACTAATGAACAGAAAAATTTTAACATTTTGTTTGTCTATTAATATTTTAAACAATATTCCAGTTAAAATTTTTCGAGATTACTCCATAGAACATTGATACAGATGAGTGTGATACGTGAAATGTTGGTGAATAGAATATCTTATGAAATGTAATTACTTAAAATTTTTCAATCTAAAGTATTTGACAAATATTTTGTCAAAGTTTTGTCGGGTGAAAACAGATTGCACATTAATATGGTAAATGTCATAGATACGATATTGTTTGCCAGCTAAAAAAATGAGGTCTACTTGATAGTCGCTTGAAGAACAATCCCGAATTATTTAATTAAACACTAAAAGATTACCAATAATTAAAATTTAGCTTAAGGCATACAAACTCCGCCTCACTGAGTAAAACAAAACTATGACAGAAGTTGACCAATTCCCCCCATAATATCCATCGTGTTTTGATACATTTTTAAACAAAAATTTTTTTTATTTAAAATTAACTTTAATAAAATTTATATTGATTTATTTATATTTATATTGTCTAGGTCCCTCGACTCTGGCGTTATATGCTGATGTTACGTGTATGGTATACTCAGATAAATGTGCTCTCAACATAACCAATACACTTCAAGAGCATATAAACCTCATTCTGGAGTATTTTCAGAAATGAAAAGTAGAAATCAATAATAAAAAAACTAAGGCTCTGTTTATAACGCGTAAGTGGAGACAGAATCCGTCAAGAGTGAGAGTGGGTATGGTGATAAACTGGGAGGACAGCGTTTAATATCTCGGCATCACATTGGACAAACGATTCACATGGCTTAAACATGTTCAACTGAAAAGAATTAGCTGTACCAAAATTCTTCATCACCTCCAACCGCTATTCTGAAATGAAAATCTCAATGCTAAAAATAGGAAATTGATATATAATCAGTTCTTGAGGAGTTGAGGAATTTGTCCGTCACTTCTATATGGTTGTGTAGCGTTTAGCAAACCTTCAAACTCTACTATTCACCAGCTAGAAATTGCACAAAGCCAGGCTCTGAGAATATTTTTCAAAGTTCCGTGGTACATTAGGACAAATGACATCCTCAGAGACATCAAGATTGATCCCATCAAAAAATATATGTGGCCAGCTGATTGAGTGCAATGTTAGAGTGTATAAGAACTATTGACATGAATGTGTAGCTGTGTACAGCTTTAAGATCAGATTAACTGGCTGAGAGTATTGTGGTTTTAATTCTCTTAAATTCTCTTTTGGAGAAGATCTCACCAGGGAACCTATTTCATTGAAAATTTTAATTTAAATGGATTAAAGTGCAATCCGTCAAAATTCTAGTTCCTGTGTCGATTTTAAGGGAAGCAAGCTTCTGTTTAATTTAGATTTAAGACATTCTGAGTATTCTCTCTCAGCGCTTCTATAGAACATTACAATCTTAATTAACCCACTTATTTCAAAGAGTAAGTGTTTATGATCAGACATTGAGTCCTCATCAGAGACCCTTTAGTTAGTCAAGTGAGTTATTAGTCAAGACCCTTTGCCGTGTTTATTACCCCTGTTTCCAATAGTTAAAAACTCCTTGAGTAACTCTCTCATTGTGTTTGTATCTGTGGTGCCTCAGTGGTTTGGGGGTAATGGTACTTCGTGTGGATCTCCTGGAAAGTAGGCTGAGGTTATAACGGTCTCTATTTTCTCTCCATTTGAATCTGTCTCAATTATTATTGCTCACGCTAAATCTTCAATTAAACGATATTTGCCCAGCCAAATTAACTAATTAACGACGACATTAAACAATTAGATTCCAGTCATGAGGATTCAGTTAATGTTCGCACTTCAGGTGGTCATTTCGAATATTCAAAATAAATTCGATAAATTCAAATGTTAAATTTCTGTGCCATTTTCTAAGCTTTTGATGTCTTCAGTTGTCATATAGTTAAGTTACCTACTCTGAATGTTTCCAACATTCGAGTTCGACTAAGATGTCATTTAAAAGAATGTCTTTTTGATAATAACGACATGCAAACACTCTTATTCGTTTATTTATAATATGTTGGAATCTTAAAATTATGTTAATGCTAAATATCTAGTGGAGGTCTTCTTCTAATATTTTTATATACTTAATAATTTTTGCCAGTCTCTAAAATATATTTTGTACAGTTTATGTTACAAAATCGTCTATGTTATTATAAAAGATTATTTTACCGTGTTAAAATAATGAGAACAGATAATAATGCTGCTTACATAACATAGAAAATCAACTGTAAAAAATATAAATTAGTGATTTGATATTAGAAGATTAAATTATAAAAACTAACACTTTGCCTATCAGTGGTGAAAAATCGAAAAATTAACAGTATTGGGTCAAACTTTTGGTGAGTTATGTGTATATTTAACAGTTCATTATAGTGTTGAATCAGTTTACATCAGTTTTCACTTGTCAGTCTACATAAGTGGTAAGAATTAGAAAAAGGTAACAGTTAAACGTACGGTTAGTTAAAATTATTGGTGAAAAAGTTGAAATATTAACATAATTGGTGGTGAAAAAATGAAAAAAATAAGCAGTATTATTATTAGTTCAACAGATTGGTGGGAAAGTGTGAAAAGTTTACAGAGCGTTTATCAGTTCAAATTAGTGGTGAAAAAGTTGATTATTAATGTTATTTCAAAAGAAGAGTAAAAGATAACAGTAAATTTACTACACCACTATAATAAATTTTCTCCATTAAATTCGTTTCTGCTACTTTGTAAGTTGAATGCATTTAACTTTAATTTTTATTTTTTACAGTTAATTTTCATGACGGCGTGGTGAATTTATTTCAAAAATATTAGGCACTTAAAATTCAACGAAATTCAGTTGGTCATTTCCATTGATATTTGTATGACCTTAACCATTTCTAATGACTTAAAGTGATTGGATTTATTGTCATAATAAATTAAATGATGAAGCATACTTAATGATTTGTCAAACAAAACTCAAATACAGTAATTTACATATTCAAATTGTTTTTATATTCAGAATGTAGGATATAAAGAACGTTTACGCTGAACTTACTGTTAACTTACAGAAGTTCTTCTGTAAATTCAATGGCTTATGTTATTTTGCTTCCCCTCTTCATTTTCATTTCTAAGAGAATGTTGTGCTATAACATCATTGGTTAAAAATTTTATAACCACACACTTCTAGCAGTCATCTATTTGAAATAAGCCGGTAAATATGTCGTTGAAATATTGAATATCTGTTCTAGACAAAAATAACAAATAATAATTGCTATTGTTGCACGTTTTAAAAATCATAGAATGAAGAAATCTATAGTGCCTCGAACTGTACCTTCGATGCATCATCTAACATATCGATACTTCATCCATCAAATCTGCATCAATACTTTAAAATCAACCATCCATGCCACTACGATATCAAGTAAATGTATTTTTGTGCATTGCATGTCATAGGAAAAAGATCGATCGTTTATTGATATCTAGTCATACTTAAATACATCACTGTGGTGGTGGTTTTTTGATGTAAAAGAAGGTGAGAGGAATCAATACAATTATGTGTTGAAATCAATATAATTTTGTAATGAAATCGTTATCGCTGCCACAAAGCATCCAAAAGCATCAACAAATTCAAATAAAAGTCCTTTGAAATTGTGAAGAATAAATGTATATATATATTCAATTAATTACATATTATATTTATTTAAAAATTATAATTAAATTAATGTTATATATTATAAAAAAACAAAGTTCAAAGAATTTATATATAAACGCACACAAAAAATTTACAAAATATTGAGGTGAAATAAACCATAAAATAATAAATTCCGTAAAGCTGCTTAAAGCATCAATAAGCATCGATGCCTTTGTGCTTCTTTTGGCGTCGTTGCCACTATAAGCTGCTGGGTTATTATAACAAATCTGTCAGTGTTGTAAAATCGTGGTGGTGGAAAAAAAATTGATCTGTTGCAGTAGTGTTTCAATAGAATTCTACACCATCACATAAGTACGTGCCAATCAATAATGACTTAGAGAACGATAAGCAATTCTTTATAACTGTACAATAATTTTTACCATTATCTGATGCATGCCCGAATGATTTCTCGATACGGGATATTTTGCAGGCCCCAGTTAGCATTAAAAGTTGCAAGAGCATTGATAAGTTCCAAGCCTATGTTGTGTAGAGTGTCATGGACACGTCAAATTCAAAATCGTTGTTGCTTTCAAAGCAAATTAAAAAACTGGAAGCGAGAGAAAAAAACAAATGTTGGTTTAATTCGGTCATTAGATCCGAGGCTGTCTGTGCTTCGTCATTAAGTCAAAGCATTTGTTGTATGTATGTATATTAATATTTCCTAGGACAAAATCAAAAAGTACAAATGTAATAGTAAAAACTGACGTAACAACATACATTTTCGTCATAGTCCAAAAGAGTCAATTTTGACGAGCCCATGACATTCTAAATAACATTACTCTAAGAAAACCTTTTTTCTTAAATAGGTAAATATTCCGCATGTTCTTATTTTTGCAGTTTACAGTCATAAGGACTATCTAAAAATTTTTAATAAATTTTTCATGTCTTCTGTACTGGGAGAAGAAAATGCAATTTCATTTAATAAAATAATTTTTTTTGAGAAGTTAGAATCAAGAAGCTTCTTTAACTCTACGATTAGGTTTCTTTCATCTTTTTAATGTTGTGTATTCGTTTTAGACAATTTAAACTCGCATCTTGTTGATCTGAAAGTGCTAATATAAGACAAGTGTGCATTATATTGTCACTATAAGACTATTTTAGAAATGAGTTCAGTTTTTTTCATAAGCCATTGATGTTGATATCGTCGAATCGAAATTATATGATATCTGTCCAAATAAAAACGAATACGCAAACATAAGTTCAATGATGAACAATGGTGAAATGAGACATACTTTTAAAACCGCCGATACAGTAATTGTATCAAGGAACAGCATTAAACAACATCAGCGATGTCACTGTAGAGAAAAGGCAAAGAAATACTACTGTCGAAAGGTGTTACTATGAGTTCAATAGACAATTGGAGTGGCTATATCAAGTTTTCCCTACTTTAGTATAATGACCTAGCTTAGACTCTGTCATAAAATGATGAAACATTACTAAAATTCTATTATAACAAAATTTTTCTTTACAACTGTAGTCTTCAACTATTTTGTGAAGACTCCGATACGCGAGTGAACTACAAACACTAGGAGTTTTAACTGACTATTGGAAAAAGACTAGACATGGAGAAAAACTGTGTTTCCGGTGAAGTGATCAAGTTGAGACAGCAATAACTGCACTTTATTCAGAAGTCTCGCTTATGTGTTGCAATAAGAAATATAAAAATACAACAAAAAAATAAACATAAAACATTGGTATGATAAATGGGAAGTACGAAAGTGGGCTGTATTAAAATCCAGATCGCTATCATAAAGTAATAGTATTATGTGAGGCAGCTAAAGAGTATAAGTGGAAAAGCGCTGCTGTCAAAATGTGCAAATAGCGAAATAACGATGAATTGTATTTGCAAAATATTGTAAAAATAATTTCAATTAAATATCTAAAACCGCACCTTCTTGAAAATATATCAAGAAGGTTGAAATATATAATAATGCCATAATTAGTGAAATCCCATAGTAAATCATGGTTCAAATTTCCACCACGAGACAGACATTTAATATTAGCGGATCCTCTTAAGGTAATAGCGCAATCATTACTTCTAGAATATTCAGTTTTCAAAGCGTTAGAGAATTCGAAGATTGTCCGCATAAACGCGAATCTTCATGTAACTCTAAAGAAAATGTTGATAACTTCTATGATTTTGATATTCCATTTGTAACACCAATACATTAAATAATATGTCCAGAAACTTATCGTACAACAAAGGCAAAATAGGACGTGTTGGTGGGAAGAATATATCATACCAAAAATGTTTGTGATCGCACTATATGGCTGTAGTGATGAGAATTGATGGTGTGCAGTACTCTTTAAGAGAAGATGCGTGGCATCTGCATTCTACATCTTCAGATCAAATGTCACCTAACATAGTGACATTTCATAAATGGTAATGATGCCGATAAAAATTTAAAGCAAAATGTATGTATTATTGTAGTAAGTTTTTAGAATTTGAAAACAGCTGTTAAACGCTGTAGACCCTAACTAAAACTATGACTCCATGTACGACAGTTCTAATTGACAAAACTCACTCAAAGAGTAGGATCAGTACCATGATCCCACATATTTTATTAATTTGTTAAATTTACGTATTTAAGTTATCATTTTTCTGAGTTTACCTATTATTATACTAATTTCAAATTTTTTCTAAAAATTTTATAATTCTTTTAATTTTTGTTATCACAAGGAATTAATAGTGTCCATATGACAAAATTTTTCTTATGACAACTTTCCAGCTGCAAAGTAACTCCATCCATATACATTCGTATGTACACATAACTATGCGCTTTTGTGACTTTCATTCCCCACTCCCACGGTAAACAGACTAATGTCAAGTAAAATACTTGCGCTGGAATTGAAAGCAAGTAATCACACTAAAACAATTTCGTAGTGCCCGGATCAACAATCACACAAAAATGCACACCATTATTTTTGCATATTAAAATTCTTCCCCATGGCAAACTCAAATTTTATTATATTTTATTGCTTGTTTTGCAGCGACTCATACTTCACAAAATTCAGAAAATTTCCTTTTTTTTCGGTTGGTATATCTGCCAGGATAAGCCTGGCTATACTTTTTAGTTGTGTCGTAGTCGTAGCCAGCCCGCATCATCGAATGACCGACCGAGCGACCAACCGACGAGCAGACCCATCACTTGCATTTTATTGTCTACCACATTCATTACGCCAATTTAATTTGTGTCACATAAAAAACCGAAAGCAGAAATATTATTTTAACCCAGTTTTTTGGTCGTTCACTTGCGTCCTTCTCACAGATAATTCGCATTTTGTGACAGTGCGACTGCATCTGCAACAACAGCAACAGCAACGGCAACAGCAACTGCAACAGCAACTGCAACGTCTCCGTACAGCATTTAAAATAATTTTACAAACAAAAGTTTTGATTTCGAACTTGGCCAACAGAAATGCACTTAAAAAATTCTTCCATAAATTTTCTAATGGAAGTGATGGGTCATTAGTGCAGGCACATACCAAAATTCAAAAAAAAGTTTAAAGGGAATATTAAGCAAGGATTTAGATTTAGTGCATTAACAACTAGTAAATAAAATTGAGTACAGCAAAATGTATTGTGGGGTATTGTGGGTGTAATCCTTTTATATAAAGTTGCTTATGGTAAATGGATTAAGTACAAGTGCTCATCAGATAAAGACTACTAAACTTTAAAGAGAAGAGTTTGCAGAGAGGTGAAGTCGCTGTGTGTGTTAATAACTTTCTTATGTTTATATTTTTATGACAGTATTGGTACTAGAGTTTGAGAATCCATTTTCAATATGTTAAAATATATATGTTTTGAAACACAATACTGCGTTTACAATACTACGTATTTGCGTTTACTTTATAAAATAACAAATATAAAGAAATTCTTCGAATATGTTTAAAAATATTTAAAAATGAAATAAAATAGAAACCATTTCATATGAAGAAGGAAGAGGGTAACACCAAAAACATATAAGGTTCCGAAATACTAAAAATTTAAAGAATAAGGAACTTTACAAATCACTGCATAAAGCATTTACTTATATACTATTAAAGTGGACATTAACATAAAATACAATCAAAATATAAATGCTATAACTAGGAATTGGATAAAAGAGTTATAAAGAGGTCTGTAATTTATACATTTATTGGTTACACATATATTTAAAAGCAGATCCATACTTGCTTGCCAATACACTACACCCACTTTTCAAGGATATTTGCTCCAAAGAGGAATTTCCAGGAAATTGGTTGCATGACAATATTATTAAACTATAAAAAAGAGCGATTCCATTGACTGCAATAATTGGAGAGGTATTAACATTCTATGCACTGCTTTTAAGGTTTTTATAAAAATAATTTTGGAACGTTTCCTCGAATATATCAATAAACTACTGCGTAAAGAACAAGTACGGTTTTGAACCGACCGATTCTGTATTGATTAAATAAGCACCCTAAAAATAATCATCGAACAATTGGTTGATATACGATCTATACTGTACGTGCTTCTCATCGACTATGAAAAAACTTTCGACTTCATCGACATAGAATGCATATAGTCTGAGATGAGAAATATTGGAGTCCCAAAGAAAATTATATCGCTCATACATTCCACATACTTCTTTTTTAGAAGCTTGCTTCGTAGAGTAACATAAAAGAGATACCAATATAAAATTACAGAAAAATCTACCATATATGTATTATGTTGAACCTCTTTGAGCCAGTGCACTTGAGCACTTTTACTCTTTCTTAACTCCGAAGTATTTTCAAAACCCCTCTTTACGCCTTGACTGGAATATTGTTTATCACTTCATCAGACTAAGCAATATATGAATGACTTAATTAAAAAGATATTTTAAGTCATTATAGTTTAAATAATAATTCATCGACAATAACTGTACGAATGTTGGCTTTTAAGTGTTCCGATGTTTCTAATTTGTCTGAGTACTTAAAAGACTTTATATACCTCGAAAACACTCCATTTAATAATGAAATCGCACAGGCCAAATTCTAAGGATCACTAAGTGAAATAAAGTCTTCTTCAAATCTGTCCAGCAAATACCTGATTTAGTTACATATTGTCTGACATTTAGTGCCGCCTTTTTGAAACCAAAGTTTTAGCACACTAAAGCCACTAAAGCCACAGTAAATAAAATTGATAAAATATTGGGATATGAATTCAAGGTCTATTCACCTTGAAATGTCAAAATACGTGCCACTAGAAGATCAATTTAGAAACTAATCATCTGTAAAAAAACATCTGTAACGAGAAGTTCAAGCGTTTTTGAAGTTCCTTAACTAAAACCGAATAAATTGAAAAGACCGACGCAAATGAGATTTGAAAAGCAACTGAACTTTATTACTTTAAAGCAACATTTTACAAGTAAAAACTATATCAGGATTACCAGGATTACCATTAGATTTAATTATTTTTATTTGCTTTTTTTATAACTTATTAAAACTATTATTTTAACATATATTTGAATGTTTTTATTTTGTACCAAATGTCTACATATTTGCTTTTTTATCGTATTTTTTTATTATTATTACGTTAAGCCACACTTAGAGCTTTTGGTTTCTAGGGTAAGTGCTCTATATAAATTTGTAGTGAAGATCATATATATCATCTCACCATTTTTTGTTAAATTAAGTATTGCTAGAAGTTCCTTTCATGAAAATTTCTTCAACCTCCTGAAATGTCGAGCTCCCAAGAAATTTTTTGTTTGTTTGAGGATGCAGAACATTAATATGAAATATATTCGGAAGTCTAGTATTTGAAACTTTTATCTTGTACAATATACAATATTTCCAAGATATTGTTGTAACTCCGCTAATGTAAATTAGAGTGTATTTCAATTCTTTTTATAAGCATATAATTTCTTGTAGGGAACGGGAACAGTAATAATCAAAATGTGCTAATTGCAGAAAATATGATTTGACATTTTCACACAGGACCTTTACCTCTAGTATTATCTTAGTGTGGCAACTATATACCTTTCATATTTCTCAAATATGGCCTTTTCTGTTTAATTGAATAATTCAAATTATCTTACTGACTGTAGTGAACCTTTGGAACTCCTCGATCGATTGCTCTAGTGACTTATTTAAGTCAAAAAAAAAAAATTCATTTTAAACACCACAATTTTTGACGAATATGAAGTGTTTTAAACGGGTTCATATTTTTTCTTTCAAGATCTCGTAGGTATAACATTACCATATTGTAGACAACCTACTTCCTATCCTAAGTACTGGTGTATATTTTATATTTTATTACTTTATTTTGACACCTATAACCTATAAGGAAAGCTATATGATAACGAAACCTATAATATGGTAACATGATATATTGTGCTTATTTTGTTTGTAAATTCTCTGAGATATGAAATTTTTATTTAATTACTAATAAAATTATTAAAGCTTATTTGAACAAGTTGAAGAGAAAGTTTCTTTTTAGTAAGATGCTTGTTTTATTAAGTATATTATAGTTCTGTGATATTTAATATATATATATGTTATCTATAAATACACTCTATTAATAGCAATATTTTTTTAGTAATATAAAATTCAATGTTTACAGTACATGATATTAGAGTTTAACAAATATAAAAACTAAAACTTAATATTGTGGTTTTCTTTATACTTTCAAATTTTATTATATTTGCATCGTCCATTTGGAAGTTTTTTTTTCTAACTTGGTGATATTAGTCGCAAAATAAATAATAAGTAGATATTAATTAAAAATAGTGAATACTAAAATCCATAAATACACGTTTACTTGCATGCAATAAAGAAAATATTGCTTTTATATTTAATATTTTTTTGCATATTTTTTAATTAAAACATTTCGTTCTCTTTAAGTGATGTGCATCGTTTTTAAGTTTCATAAATGTTTATCTTTGCACAGAAATAAATTTATGTTTCTCCAAGTAAATTTGTATGTCATAGAGCACACATTTCACACAAGTCGCTACAGCATCCTTACAGTATCCTTACTGACTTATTTAGCAAAAACATTTCACATTTATGACTATTTTCATGTTTAAATGAGTTTTTAGCACACAAATATTTGAAGCATCAAAGGACAAGCAGACACACATCACACCACATATAGCCAGCCATAAAATGAAGGGAAAAAAGTATGGAGACCCGTTCTATGATTCCTCCTGACCACTTTGACCAATGTCGCCTTTTTACGACAAAATATTTTTGTGTCATGTTCACCACATGGAGCAAGGCAGGAAACAGGACAACGTGTTGCTAATTTTTGTTTATGCAGGTCACAGCCTTAAAACGCCGATGTGGGAGCCAAAAATATTTAAATTATTTCAACTTTAATGCTTCCCATTATTTAATAAGACAACAGTTGCATATTTGCATAGAGAGCGAACGTAGTAGCAGTTGAGAGCAATTTAAAATAATAAAATTTTCATAAATATTTTCACAAATTTCACTAGCAGGACTATTGCTTTGATTTAATAGTTTGCCGGTTATATCAGGCAGCCATTTTTCAACTCTATTTGAGAAAAAATTGAATAAAAAAGTTTGGGGCTTTTTGTTGGAAAGAAATATGCATCAAATAAGGAAATGTTTTTCTATTAAAGTTAAAATCTTGCATTTTCCCACGAGCGAGTTTTCAACACCTTTCATTAGATACTCCAACTCGAACTTGTACTCGTACTCGTACTCGTACTCGAGCTCGTACTTGTGCTCAATTCTTTTCCATACCATACGATTTGCCCTTTGAATGGTTTTCATTTTTTCAAAAAGCGTATTGTGGCTACTCAGCCCAAACCCATACAAACAAATAACCAAATATTTGCTAAATTGAAGTTGTAGCGGCAGCGCCCAAATGTATGCTTTTAGTGGTAAGAAAAATACTTGCTCTAGGTTGCTGGCATTTCGGCGTAGTGCCATGGAGCAATGGAGGCTAGTAGAGCGGCGGTTGTTTTATAAGTTCGTTCATTGTGCAGAGTTGGCGTAAAACAATTGAAACTTTGTTATATTTTACTTGGCAACTTCGGAGTAGTGGGAATTTTTATATGAGTTTCTATAAATATGCGAAACATTTTACTGCATAGATTTAGGCGCATTTCAAATTTAAATTGAGTATTTCATTTGTTACTATTTCTTCTTCATCATTTTGTGTGTGAAAATTGAAATTTACAACTTAAATCAAAACTGCATAAGAGTTAGTAGAGTTAAAATTATTTTAACATATAAAAAAGGTCGTGTTAAGTTGTTATTATTTCGACATAACAGTAGGTATTTGAAGAAAAGTATTAGGAGTATTTATAGTATAAAGATAAGATAAAATAACATATATATGGTAAAAAATAAAATTCAATAATATACTCTTATATTTTAAGATTTGTATCTGTTTTTAAATTAAGCAGACAAATTCGCATCTAGAAGAAATAGTTCGAAAACACTTCTTCGACAATTTATCAGACTGTTCATCGGTCAAGACGAGAGACGGATCACTTAAATTCAACGGGAAGGATTTAGTCTTCACTCTTCTGCAGTAGGAGTTCTTGCGAGGAATATGTTAGCATAATGGCGAAAAATCGTCATGGGAGTTAATGGTCTGCCACTGCAACCAACACGCGGACAATCACACAAATGTAGAACAATGTTATTTAACATGGGACTCATGCCCCACCAGAGAGTAATTTGTTTGTTAAGGGTCTGAAATGTGAACAAACTTCACCTACCAATACAGTGGTGCACGAACAAATGAAAAACATTTGTGAAAATGTGATTGATTCAGTTTCACTTCTTTCATTCGAAAAGGGAAAAATATTTCAGTGATTTACATGCCTTTCCAAACGCTACTTTTTTATGGTATTTCCGACTTAAATATAATAATCCAAATGTCTTCCCTATTTAAGGTACACTATTTAAGGTACACTATTTAAGGTGTACCTTAAATAGGGAAGACATTTGGATTATTTAAGTCGGAAATACCATAAAAAAAATTATCTATAGCAAACCGAATTTGCATAAGTTTTTCGTGATTTTTCAAGTTGAAGTTTTAACAGTTAGGAAGATATATCGTTTATTTGCAAACTACATCAAGAATACGTTTAAATTTATTAGTTTTATCAACAGCAAAGCAAAAATCAAAACTCCCAATATTTCACTACTAAATCAAAACAAATCAGAGAATGTCGGCTTAAACTTCTCGGATAAGTCTACATAGGCTTAGCACGCCTTGGTGTTACTACGAATGTCTTTCTAGGGGAGACGGTGTATTGTAATTCACATTCAGTTGATTTTAAAGAACAGAATAATTTTGTTAAAAATTCAAAATAGATAGTTCTGAGTTAATTCTAAAATTAAATGTATTTATATTCTAAATACATAATGCTTAAAGCATATGTTGACCTACTGACTTCAATCTCATTTGGGTGAGCAAGTTCCGATCAAAGAAAAATCAAAAAATTGGAAACAAAGACAGTTGGGAATACACTGGTACTTTAACGAGCAACTTTCAATGGATTCTGTCACACTATAAGCCGCACTCAATTTATTATAAAGAAATTAATATAATTGAAAGGGTAGTTCTTGGTTTTTTTAAAATTAAAAGTTTTTTATCTAAAAAACATAAAGCATATGAACTGTATAACATACAAAAGTATTTATCGTCTAATCGCAATCGCGTCTAATCACATCTTAAAGGAAAGGAGATCGTTTTAAATGAATTAAAGGCGTAAGTACACAAAACCTTGGTTTATGCCTTGGGTTTAAATAACCAAAAGTAGAAAATTAATTGGAAACACTATAACGAATTAAGTACTAATGGATCTAATACTAATTAGACATGTTTACATTATATTATTTTAAATAATGAAACAAATTATTATTTTTAAGAATAAAATAATACAAACCTATATCGAAGAAAATATTGGATGCATTTTAAAGAAGTTGCACTATAAAATTTCATATAGGACTTTATATGTAAGAATAATATAAAGATACTATAGATTGAATTTCTAAGTTATGGAGGTCCTAAGCAAGCGTGTTTTGACTTCTTCGGAATACCGAAAGTTCAAATATCAGGAAGTTGAAGATTGGTAAGCATAAAACAAACACAGGATCTGCTTTAAAGAACTATTTGCAAATACAGAAACTATAACAAAACAGTGTTTTGATTCAAATACTGTTAGTGCTAAAAAATTAGACAAGTCGGGGGTCTAAGGCAATAAATTTTTTTATAGAACTTAAAAGTGTAGATGAAGTAAATTGGTACTAATTTTGTATTTTTTGTATGAAGTCACTAATATCTATAATAGTATATATAACGAATCAACTTTATAGCTTGCTTGTTACTCGAAAAATTGTGAAAAAATCAATACTTTTTTATGCAATCATCAATCATAGTTATAAACTATGATCTGACTAATTTCAAATTAATCTTCAACTCATAAATTTAAATAACTGAATCGGTTTATTCGGAATTTCATTACCAGCGATCTTAGTGTTCATTAAAAATCGTGACAAAAATTTCTAGAGAGTTACGTAGGAAGGCATACTATGAGACTGGGTCTATCCTACTATGACTTTTGTCGCGGTTGTGGCTCTGAGGAGCTGACCGAGCTGTCATTCTGTAATATCATTGACCTAATATTGACCAAATTTATAGAACTGTCAAATTGGTTTTCCTTTACGTAATGGCGGAGTAGTCACCTTTTTCGACGTTGGTTGTATACTGATTTTACAATCTATGTACATACCAATGACTTACCTGTGGTAACAAAATGGGCCATTATTTGAGCTTAAGTGTACTTTTTGGAAACAAGGCCGCCACTCCAACCTACATGCCTATGTTGCTGAAATAGTATTTCCCATTCTACACTATTTTACGAACAGCAGTTCAACCGTACCTACATCAAAAATCTCAATGAACAATTTTCAGGATGAGGATAACTTTACTGATCTTTATTTATATCGACATCGGAATAGATATCTGGGGAGCGTGAAATAAAGCACAATGGATTAAGCATCCAGTATGAACATTTGTGATGTTAGAATCCATAACGTTTGCATGATGACTTAGTTCTCAAAAATTTTAAAAAAAAAAATACGTTTTTTTAAATGAACCGTTTGATTTTTTGCAGAATCAAAAATCTATATGTTTGCGACCTATTCTATTGCAAATTTTTATTTCAGATACTAATTTGCATATGAAAATGTTATGTAAATGACAGTTGAAAAACTATCATATATAGATTATAGTATTTCGATAATAAAGTGCAGCCATTTTGGACCTAACACTGCGTAATTATTAGTATTATGTCAGGTATTTAGGTTTAGTTTTAGTATAAGGTATTAGTATTATTATTACAATAGTTTTTGATCAACATCGATATCGATGTTTTATATACGAGTATACGATACTTATTAAAAGTCATTGCATTTTGACAATATGACAACATTTTCTTGCGTCTTGTTTCACCAGTTATTATTATGAGAGAAGACAATAGTACAGTGTGGCTTTAAGAAGTATTGTACTGTCTCTGCAGTGCATCCTTTTTGCTAAGACACTACTACTTATAGTAGCTTAAGGCTACAAATAAACATAAAAATATCTCTCGGTTCAAGAATGCGGACCCCATTCGTTTGTTTCGCCAAACAAAAAGAGCACATATTATAAGGCGACATATCAGATTCATTGTGTTATCCTTGCAGAATTTCTTGACCTAACCCTGACTATTTAGACTTTTGACAAATCTACAAGCAAGGAGTATAGGTTACAAAGAAACCTATCAAATTGTTTGTGTTATTTTTGAAGAGTTTCCTGATGTAACCCTGATAATTTAAGACTATTTACAAATCCAACGATTTATCTTGACTTAAAATCCCAGTACTGATGCAATTGTTCCAGTAAGCAAAACTGGCATATATTTCTTGGCTGATGTAGCAACGATACGATTGAGGATTTGACATTTGCGCCCAAAGTCACACTATTAAGACTGTTGTTTTATTGAGACTCTTGTCTAGCGTCCTTTGAGGATTATTGTGACATACCCACACAGTTCTATAGACGAGTGGCAGTTAAGAACGCCATTATGTGCTTTGGAGAGATTTTGCCTAATCCCATTATAAGTGGATAGGCAGTGGACAAGATCAAGCAACCTAATTCAGGCATTCCTTTGACGTGTCTACTATGAACATGCACCCAAGCTTTAGCCATTAATTGTATTATGTACTTGAGAGTCCTATAACATCAACTTTATTTATTAAAAGTAGTGTATATATTTTAATACTATGAAGGTATTTGTGCAAATTATCATTAATTTATATACTAATTTTCTGTGCAATCATATTTTTCACATGAACTCCAATGGCTTCCACAACAATTTGATTGCAGACTTATCTGTCGTGCATTTTCAATGACATCTAATAATTGCGTTGCCAATAAAGCTAATCGAATTTTAACTTAATTATTGCGATACACTTATTATTGGCATTGTTGTCGTTGTTGTACTGTCACATTTTGTTGGAACTGCGATTTTGACAACTATTAGAGGAGATTTGTTGCCGAAATAATTAAACAAAAACATTTTGATTAGCTCCGAACTGAAATGCCTTGATGTGAATGCAGAACTTAGTAAATTGACTATCGGTTTTATGGGGAATAGCTTTTGCCAGTGATGACCCGTCGCGATATGAATCCAAATGCGATATATAATAATGTGACTCACACATATGGAAGCAATAAGCGTTCAACTGTTGTTTTTTTATTTTTTATTAAAATGTTTGAAATAAACATGAAAATGTATTTTAGTTAAAAAAAAATTTGTTTCATGATGAACATATGAGAGTATGTTGTCGTGATGAACATGGATTTCACATTACTTTAAAGTGTTCGCCAGCTAAAGCAGTCATTGCAGCTTAACTGCCGTAATTGGAGTATTAATTAGAGAAGTTTGACTGGAGCAGGAATTAATAAACATGACAATTATTAATGGCACACTTTCTTGACTGTCTAGTTAAGGATTCCTTTGTCAATTGCGTACCTTATCAGATTTTGTTATTTTTGTAAAATAAGCTTGTGACAATTATTGAGAGCATAGTGCGATGCATTACCTCCATTAGTCAGAGCTAATAGACATTACAAAAAATTTAGATGTTCAATAAATTTATACACAGTAGTCATTAGTTTTTATGAAAATATCGATTAAGTTCTACTTATACTACATTTTTAACTAAAACCGATAATTGAGAGAGGGGGTATTTAGAAATTAAAATGAGTTGCGAATAAAATATATTCTATATTCTATATTTTACTCTATTTCCTATTCCTATTTTTCAGATAGGAATTAGCATTAACAAAGTTTTAACTTATTGGATCAAATTCAAATTTATATCTATGATATTAATATATTGTCGATAAACTGTTACAGAAATGTCTATAACTGCAAGGAACCGAACTTAGCAGTTGTGTGGCTAGACACTCTCAAAAATCTTTGATATACTGTTGGTTATTTTTACAAGGGAATCCTTACAAATTCTAATTATCATTTGTTCAGTTAAAGATTGAAAATATCATTCTCTTCACATCTCTGTAAAAGGGACCATACAATTATTTCAAGGCTTACTGCACTGGTTTCTGTTCACTGGTGTGTAGGAACCTACCTACTTAGTGTTATAGCTCTTATTATTTCTTCTAACATCCAAAGCAGACGTTCTGTAAACTTATAAAAGAAAGAAAGAATCAAGGGAACTCCCTTGTAATTACCTACTTTTGGCTTGCAGAAAAAATAAGTTTTTATGAATGTAATACTTTAACAATTTGTTCGACTGTGAGGACAGTTAGTGAAGATTAAGGGTCTGTTAACTCAACGCGATTGATTTAATAGTTAACTCCTTAAGTTTGTTAAGTTAAATGAAAATAGTTTAAAATACTGGGAAATTAAAGGATGTCTGTTGACGCTCCACTCCAACTAGTATGCATGAAAATATCGCCGCTAGTATGCACTAGTATACATTTGAATATTCAGTTGTAATTAATTCAATGGATTCAATCATATAGGACTTATGGGTAATGTAATATTATCTTATTGCTTCTTATGTTATCTATTATTATTATTATGAGTTAAAAATTTTAAAAGAAAAATAATAAATAACTTTCATAGCAAAATTAACAAAACTCCAGCAAAATATGCGAACATAAAAAGTCAAGCACGGCTTTGGATCAGTTGGTTAAGGTGCGCTGATTCTGAGCTTCACATTTGGCAGGACCCGAGTTCGATTCCTGGTACTTGCAGTCTCAAAAATAATTATTTACCAATAATTAATATAAGAATTATTTCCAAAGACCACTGAATGAAGGTATTTGGCAATACTCGAAACAGCTGTATGGTCAGCCAAAAATTCAATTAATTAAAATAATTTAAAAAATAAATTTTTGTTGATGTTTCACTTCTGTTCGAAAACCTCTTTAAAGAAAAATATGTAAATAAAAAAAAAGATATATATAAAATAAAATATATGACTTTCACGAAATAAAAAACACGGTTATTCATCGCTTCTAATTTGACTGGCACGAGTTCTAAGCCTGACACTTGCAGTCCAAACGAATTATATACCGACTATAAAGAAATTAAAAAGAAATTCGATTATTTCATAAGACCACTGATGTTGAATACTTGGCCATATTCGAAACAAAGCTGGTCAGAGTTGGTCAGACAAATTTCAATAAATTAAATAAATGTTTGTTCTTGCCTTTTCTTCACTATTCGAATCCGTCTAACTTTCAAATAGCTTCTTTTCGTCATAAGGAAGAAATTAGGAGTAAAAAGTTATCTTTAATTTTTGAAAAAATGTTTTTTAAATTTCTGTAATTCTGTAGTGCCAATATCCTTGAAAATTTGTATACTGGAGAAAATCGTAGACTTTGGTTATGTGTCAATCAATTACATGTTTCCTTTTCCCCCATTGAGGTGTAAGTGAGTGTACTGTACGTGTGTGAATATCCGTAACCAAAATGTTTCACACAAAAAAGAAGGACACATAGAAGATTGCATAAAAGGAATAAATACAAAAAAAAAGAAATAGAAGAAGAAAAAATGTAACAAAGAAGCAGAGCACTTACTTACCTGCAACATGTTCGAAATGCTTTGAGCTCGGAAATTGTGTGAATATGTGACATTTTGAAATTGTAGCCATTTTGTTTGCTACCCAATGGGGAACAATAAACGAAACAAAGCACAGAAAAGTACCAAAAAACAAAAAGAAAGTAGTAAGAAATGTAACAAAAAAACTAAAATTGAAATAATGTCGAAAAAGCAAAGTCAAATAGTTCAGTCCTAAGGTACTTGGCTTACTCCTTTTCGTTTTTGTGTGTAACCATTTAGTTAGGTTGTATTTTATGAGTTTGAAAAATAATAGTAGTATTAGTACATTTCTATAACTGCACAAAGGAAACGTAATGGCATACTTTGACCTTCTTTTGTAATGCTCGTAGTTAGATTCAAGACCAGAAAGTAAGCATTTCTGAAAGAGCAGGAAAGAAATTGAATAGTGTTGAAAATTGCTTCAATGCTTTAAGTATATATTTTATTTTTGGCCCTGAATTGATGCTCTTTAAAGAGGACTTAATGTACTGCAAAAGACGAATTTTTTTCATGAAAATTAAATAAGCTTAATTGGGTCTTAGAATGAAACCATGAAGTGGTATCGGATATGATAGAGGCACTTGTCTAAAATCGCCAATTTTGTGGTATAATTTTGACAAATTTTTGTTAATAATGTCTCTGGTAAAAAACGTCATTCATAGCTGCTATGTAAATAAGAACTCTTAAATAAATTTATACTCGTAGAGCTTTAAATATTATTCGTGCGGTTTAAAACTTTGAGCATTTATTTCTATTTAAGGAAATTTGAACAAAATGAAAAAGTAAATTAACTACTCGTACTAATTTCCATTGATTTGGGACATTATACCTAAAATTAATTGAAAATTAAATTTCGCACTTAAAACCTGGTATGCACTTCCGACGAAAAAAGAACGCGCTATGTACTAATATCTACTATATACAAATGTATCTTACTACTGCTAAGCATATAAGCACTGCTTTTTTGGCGGCGAGTGAATTTAAGAGATTTTTATGATGATTCCGACAAATGTCTTTTAGCTCACCACAGTTTCTCGAAGTACAAAAACCCTGTGAAAGATGTTTTGCAACCTGACAACTGTCCTAAAAGTTCTCTGGTGAGACCAAATACAATCTAGAATACAACAGTAATAGTGCTGCAGAATGGTCACATCTTTGCCATCGAATCCAGCATCGTGGTCAATGTGGCTGAGGCTGTATTTCATTCGCAAGCAACAGATAAATGGTGTAATTTTACGAGTTATAATATCGAGCGGTACACTGAGCAACAATCACTGGTATGGGTGATATTGAGCGGTACACTGGAGTTATAATATTGAGCGGTACACTGAGCAACATTCACTGGTATGGGTAGCAGTTCATCCAAGATAGCAATGCTTTGCCAACTATTGGAGCAGGTTCAGCAGCGGTTAAGCGGGTTGAATATGCATAGACGCCAGTGATCAAGAATTTGATAGCCAACATGCAGACACAGTCAAACATGTTCGCTGACACCAAATCATTCCTATTGGTGCTGATTTCGTACGAGATTTGGGGCGTGAGATCATAAATGCCAATGCAGTAAAAGTACAGCTACAAAACGAATCACAACTCAACTGTATTGAGCCGACAACATTGACTTCGGTTTTCATTGACACTGAACCTACCGCTAAAAACACCTTCTGTTGTCTCTCGGATTTAAGTCCGCGATTTCGTCGACATTTGTGGTTGCAGACGTAAATTATTCAATTGTCTATTCTGTTTTTGAACAATAATGGCATGCATGTGACATGCAAGTTGAAAACTTTGTTGAAATTATAGGTGCATTAACGTTTACTCGGTCACGGCGACTTACTGAGGCCAAATTGCAGTATGCGTCGATGAGCCCCTAGATGAAACCATATATGTGGTGTGGGAAAGTGATGAACATGCAAATGAAGCCATGTCGGTACTAAATCGCCTATCTGCAAAACATAGTAATCATCCTCAACGACAATTGTCATTCCCGAGTTTTCTTTGAACCAAGGGAATTCTTTAAAAAGAAAAGTAAATTGCTAAAATTAAAATTGCTAAAAACTGAACAACTTCATCTTAATACGACGCAAATGCAAATGTATTGAAATGGTATATCACTGTTAAAAAAATATATTTGATATATTTCTATATGTATAATATAGCATGCATATTTTTTATATATTGAACATTTAATATTTATTTAAGATTGATTTATTCATCTATTTATTTAACTACTTATAAATATTTAAACTATAATTTTAAACTAATTAATTTTTTTTGACACTATTAATTATCAGACAATTTTTATACTCCATCACGCAATCACTGAAACACATATCTATTATTTATTTTTCTTTTATATAAACAGTTATTTTTTATAAGTTACGGAATAAATTCTTAAAGTGAAGACATTAGAAATTCCTTTTATTTTCTTAGTTACCTTCTTCTCAAGGTCTTCAGTACCTTACAAGTTCTATTTAATGTTCAGACAGACCAGGTTTTTAATATTAATATTCGTATGTATAAATATAGTCCTTCAATTCGTTTCAGGAAATTATAGCTAATCTTAAGAGTGAGTTGAGCTTGCACTGAAGAGTAATTCAAAGAGATGAGTTAATTCAATGAGACCGAATTTGTTGTTCGGCAGAAATCGCATTTCGTATTTTGGTGTCTTCCTTTGATAAATGTGGCTTGATGAGGTCTAACAGATGATTAAATACTTCTTCCGGCATATTTAAATTTTCCTCCAACTCCTACAAATCCGTTCTTTTAAATTTGGTAATGATGTCCTCATGACTTAGCCCCGAACGTTCCAGCAAAAAATCGCTTAACCACCTTCCCCGCTTTTTTTTAGGTTCATTAATTTTGGACATTTTATTCACTCGCCTCTTGTTAGTTTTTGTTGCTAAAACTTGAATGAATTAAATAATACAAAAGCAAATGTGGGAAACTGTATTCTGTCAAAAGAAATATTTAGTGTTGCCACACAGAAATTGGTTCTTCCAAAAAAAAGTTATTTATATGGCGTATATAAAAACATCGTTTTAGTCGGACTTTAGAATTAGCAGACTGAAATTATAATTGGGCGAATCATAATGTCATAATTATACAACTGTCATATTGTTATGACATTTCATAGTGTCATATCACCATTGGTGGTCATGTGTGTCTTGGATTTTGAAATGTGACGATGATAAACATGATTTACAAGTATTTGCACAATGCATTTAGACAGATCGGTGTACTTAAAATGGAAGTTGAGTTTATATAACCATGCGCCCACACTGATTACAGTCATTTTATACTCATAGGACGTGTGCGAATTTGACTTTGAGTAAATTGAGGTAAAGTAAATTGAAATTTCCTATGGGTTTTTTGAACTGCATTTATGGAAATATTGATTTATTGTACTTATTTATTATTTTTCTGTTATTTGTTTATTTATTATGCATCTTATAAATTTTCACAATAGTAATACCTAATTTATGTAATTTTTATCTAATTTACCATACTCGAAATTCTGGTAAATACCAGCATTCGCTACCATGCCAACATAATTTACTATCCCTCAATTTCCTCAATTTACTCGAACTCGCACACAGCCATAGTTGCTAATATACCGTATACCATGATTGCATCTTCTTGAACATTGCTGACACGCCTTTATTACTTCTAAAAAATTTAGTCATGTGTTCAGTGGGTTTATATCAGTTGTATATTTTATGAAATTTTTTTAACACTTTTTTAAAAAGAGTTTTGTTTTTATTTGCAATAATAACGGGAATAATTATATTGTATTGAGACAATGACATTGGACGATAGAACAGCCGTCCTTTATTTTGCTTTACATATTTCATCTTCTTATAAATATAAAAGGAGATATTAGACAAAGCCATTTGCATTAATGCGGTTTTAGCAAATATAAAAAATGATTTTTAGATTTTTTATGGGCGAATTCACATATAGAAAATACAAATTGATACGTCTGTTTCCGTACTTTTCAAATAAAAGTGAAGTAAACTTATAAATGTTAATAAATGCATGTATGTATGTTGAAAAAAACTGTTAATGCACAAAGTACCGGAACGCTTACAAGTAAAACACAGTAAAACATATGGTTCAATTCTACTGCTGGTTTTGTTTGAATGAAAAAATAATAATTTTATAAACGAAACATTTATCAAAATTTTTTTAAACAAAAACTATAAAAATTTTAAAAAAATAATTTATAATTTATTTAATTATTATAAAGTTGATTTAGGATTTCGTTCCTATACAAAACTGCAAGTGAATTTGTTAATGAACTTTCACAACAAATTAACAAAAAAACTTTAATTTGGAACATAAAAGTAAAGTACGTCATTGGATCAGTTGGCTAATGAGCGCTGCCTCTGAGCTTCAAACTTGGGAAGGTACGACTTCAACCTTCAATGAACAATTAGATATAAGAAATAATTCCAAAACCACTGATGATAAGTATTTGGTGGTACTCGAAGCAGCCAAAAATTTAATTAATGATTAATAACAGTAATTTTTTGTGGTGATTTACTACTGTTCGAAATACCTCTCTATTGTTTATATTAAAAATCGAGTTCTTTTTCGCAAAATAGACAATGAAAATTAATTTCATAAACGAAACATTTTGTATTCGGACTTATTATTTATTTGTTTTGTAACCTATTTATTTCAAAAATTATTGAATTGAATTGAAGTAAAGTACGAAATAGCTATGCCATTCACTCTACCAAACTCTCCCTCCTTCCTATACAACAGGAAAAAAAATTGAATTTTACTATATCTAATATAATCTAATATAATGTTGAACACAATATTTTGCGAAATGAAGTATGCGTCCAATTTTTAACACTGACGCATACACAATTGAGCCATAAATAAAACACGACTTTTCTTTGTCCGGTAGGTGCAAAGCGTTGAAAGCCAATTGAACTCATTAAAACCACTTCTTAGGAATGCAAAATGGAAGAAATTCAACCATGGGATCATAAATGTTAAATGTCGTCTATATAAAGGGATAGAAATTGTGAAGACTTCGACCTCATACTAATAAGTAATTCGAATGGAAATTGAGCTGAGTGAATTATACCACAGAGAAGTTTATGACCTCTGGTAAAGTATCTTCATACTAGCGGTAATGAAAACTCGATGTGAGAAGACTTCACGAAGTAGGGAAACTGTCTTCATAGTTCGAAATGCATCGGGAAGCATTTAGAATTTAGCGCGAAGCTAAAAACTTGGAAAAACTACTGCTAGAAATATAATAATATTTCTAATAGTATTAGAAACATGTGAGGCGTTATGGGAGATACTATCTCCCATATATTTAAGTGAATCAACAGAGGATGAGTTCAAAAACATTAGCAATGATTTTTTGAAAATGTTGATTGTAGTTTTGATTGTAGTTAGTGATGGTAAATGCAGTTTTACGACTGTAGGCGTGGAGGTATATCAGAATCAAACTAATCAAGGTAGTTAAATTTCCTTTTAAAGATTTTTTTTTAAAAAAAGTTAACAATATTTGTTTAATTGCAGGTGTATTCCACGCTACTAAATTTGGAAAAGACTTAGCTGAAAAAAGATTGACTTTACTGCCTAGCGTTCCTTTACCATTAAAATCAGAGCCATTACCTCATTATTTTGTTTGACATTATGCATTTCCGCTTAAAGAAAATTTAATGAAACCAGACTTTCAAGGGCGAGTCGTGTAATAGATAATGCATTCGGTATTTTAATGACGCGGTGGAGAATACTGAAGACATCAATGAAGTTTAGTCTGGAAAATGCTAAAATATTAATTTTGTCATGTTTATTACTGGACAATTTTATAATACCCAATGATACAAATCCATGGTATTGTCCAGCGAATTACGTATATGCGGAAGAGAAATATTTTGTAGTACGAGAAGATTGATGGACTGAGTTAAAAACTGTTGTAGGCCCAAAGTCTTTAGCAACATCGGCGATATGTAGTTTATATGATGCAGATAGTGCAAATGACACAAGAGAGTATCTGGCAAATTACTTTCTAAACGCAGGTGCCGTTTCATTTCAAAACTGTGTATAATAATTAAAACCACTTTAATTTATAACAAATATTAAAGACTTAAATAGATTAAGAATCTGTTAAGTCTGATTATTTAATTCTTTAATAATTCTTTAATTATTAATAAAAATAAAATAAATACATATAAAAACCAAAATAAATTTAAAGATCAAAAAAGCTAATCGTACATAAACGAGTATTTATATTTATTTTTGTTTTAATTTTTTTAAATCGTTACTTCGAAATTGTTTAAATGCGGCTATTTTTGTTTTTTAAATATATTAACTTTTATTTCGAAAGTTTTTTTTGTGTATCTCTACACGTGTTTCGGCAAATTCGCTTTTGCCTTCTTCAGGAGAATTCCTAATATTAAAACATCTAGCAATCTTACAAGCTATTTATACTATTAACATATTATTTTTAATACTAAACTTAATATTAATAAAACCTAAGGTTATTGTTTTTGGGGGTGACAGGTAAGAAATGGCGGCGGGGTTGGTCTGGTGTTGTTTTTATTTTTACACACCGGTAATTAGGTCGACTGGTTGTCGGTTTTTTGGGATGTATCTAAATAGGTACGATGACACGTTGCCCTTGTCGCCGTTGAGTAAAGTTGTGGCCTGATGTTTATGTATTTCAATGCTCTCTGCCGTTTCTAATTTCCATCTATTTCTTACATTTTTGATTATTTGGGCGTTATCCCTGTTGATGTGGTGAATTTCCTTTACTATATGTCTGGCGACATTTGATTTTATGTGGGGGTTTATTTTTTTCGGTGCTTCTCTTGCTTCCTTCAGCTGTTCTTCAAGCCTTACTGATAAGGGTCTTTTTGTTTGTCCGAAGTATATTTTGTTGCAGGAGCCACATTCTATTTTGTATACTCCGCATTTTTCGAATGGGTCAATTGGGTCTTTTGCGGATGGTAAAAGGCATTCGAGTTGGTATGTTCTACTAGAGTGAACTAAGTCGATAATGAACTTTCTTAACTTGAATTTTAGACCTTTGGAGACGATGTTATTGCTCCTTTCCTTGCTAGTTTGTCCTCGCTTTCGTTTCCGCGTACGCCAGTATGTTCCGGCACCCAAAGAATCACCTGATTTGATTAATTATAAGTAATACCATGCTAACATTTAAAATTTATGTTACATATAAAGCAAGTTTTGCAAATATAAATTAAAATGCAAATACTTTCTTAGGGCCTTATTATACAGGGTTTCATGGTCATTTCTTTATTTAAATTGTGCTTTTCACAATAAGAATAATATAAAATTTTCATTTGAATTTTTTCATGGTCATGCCGTTTGATCATGACCAAAAGGAGTGTAACCAGTCGTCATATGACTGACTGCATAACTCTTAGGGTACAGAGAACCACGAAATATTGAAAAGTTATTTGTACATAATATTATCGTATTGAAAGGCGGCTTAGAGGCTAACTTAGTTATAGTGAAATCAGAAAATATAAACGACAGAACACAGAAAAAGTGACAAAATACATCACAACACAAGTTCAAACCAACCATCAAATACTTTGCGCACAAAGACATGAAATGCAATAGCTCAATGTTTGTATCTGTTCCAATAAAATAAAAAAACCGCGTATTAGTGAACAAAGCACTTTTACTCAATATTATCTGTGACCTCTTCCTGACGAAATACTCGTATATATTGCACTTGATTTAAGAAAGTGCAATTCTAAATTCGTCTTCTCATCAACAGAATTGAATAGTCGAACAATGGAACATAAGAACAAAACGATATGTCTTTCATATATCTTTGTCAGAACTGATTGTATTTTTGAATAAGTCAAATCTATTTATTTAAAAGCATTAATATATTCAAGAGCTAAGCTTACGTACAACTAACTTAATATTTACTAATCGCATTAAGTGATTATAAATATCTTTTAAAAAGGTTAGTACAGTAACGCTCGGGACATATCGTCCAAATAAGTACACGAATGTAACTATTTGGATAGCAGACTATACATAATTAGTGTTTGAATTTCTGGTCATCTGGGTAAATAGGAGTCTAACCAACTCATACAAATAAGTTGATTAGACTTGATGTGTTTTTAATATGTCCACCCTTATCACTTCCATAGATCAAATACACATTAACCTGGAGGAGTCATTACTAAACGTCATTTTTTTGCACTGCCTTAGCTTATCTAAAACTATATGTAGATAATCAGACTTTCATACTAGAATGCACTCTAATAAAAGAAAGGATCAAGTATAGTACCTTTGTTTACAATACTTTCGTCGAGTTAGAAGACCCACTCAATTCTCCTATCCAAATTTATAAGAAATGAGGAACCTAAAAGTTCTCCTAGTTAACTTTCTTGATATCAGTGAGTTAATAGTTGATTCGGCAATATGAGTTGATCACTTCAAAGTTCACCTACATTTTATAGCAGTGAATAACAGTAGAATATTTTCTATTTCTTTTATCTTTTACATATTCTAGATGGATACAAAGGTGAAGAGAAACATATCAAGTAGTTTTTTGATTCTCCACTTCAATTTGCTTGTGGCATTGACTGATTTCTATTCTTCTATATATAAGTTATTTAAAACTGTTTCCCAATCTCAAGAGTTATGATGATCAGCAGTTACTCAATTAGTCTGATTGGTCTGGCTTGTCCATCTTCATAACAAGACTAGAAAATACCCTAATTAGACAAGTTAAGAAATGAAATACGAATTCCAATTAAGAAATAGAAAAGAGGACAAAAGTTCTGTTATTACTACTTAATGTTTGTTTATTTTATTATTAAAAATTCGGATTCGTTGGCAGCAGTATTTTATCACTCATAGTGAGTACTTTATCTGCTACAGTGCTAAAGCATTTCTTAACTAAAGAATTTTTTTTTTTTTTTAAAACATACATTTATTTATTGCATCTTCTCTTAAAATGAGACTAACAATAAGTTGTAAAATCTTATAACTAATTACATAATGTTACAAATTTTTATTTTAACTATACATTGTATAAAATAAAATAAAATAAAATAAAATAAGTAAACCTTATATCACGAACCTCACTTAGATTAATGGGTTAAATTTCATTGGAGTGAATGTTAGGTGGTTTCTTAAGAAAGTGATTCAACTTTAACAGATTACTAAAAAGAAAGGTGCGGTTTTTACTTCAAGCTGTTGAGCTGTTGAATATTAATTAACGGCTGGACGGTCAGCTCTTTTTAGGCGGGAAGTAATGGATAGAAGTGCGAGATTTCTTGCTAAGGGATTAACATGCTCTGTTAGCCTTTTATTGTATTTTTTTCTTATATTGTCAAATTCAGCTTTAACTAGGGGAATTTGTAGATCTCGGTGTATACTTTCATTCCTAATATACCATGGGGCACCAGTGATAATTCTTAGTATTTTTGACTGAGCTCTTTGTATAATTTCAATATTTGAAGCACTAGCATTGCCAAATAGCTGGATACCATAAGTCCATATTGGTTTAATGATGCTGTTATACAAGGTTACTTTATACTCTAGGCACAGCGAAGATCTGCTATTAATGAGCCAATGCAACTTAGAGGCTTGGAGCTTCATCTGAATTTTTTTTGGCTTCAATATGTTTGCGCCAAGTTAGTCGTCTGTCTAGGTGGATACCTAAGTACGTTATATTATCTGCTTGTAGTATGGGAATGTTGTTTAATAAAATTGTTGGAGATGTACTCCGATTTAAGGTAAAAATGACGTGTCTATATTTTACTTCGTTAATTTTAATTCGCCATTTTGACAACCATTTCTCCACCCGATATAAGTGAGATTGAAGTTGGTTTGAAGCTAGCACAGCGTTTCTGTTTCGGCATAAAATTGCCGTATCATCGGCAAACGCTGTGGTGATAACTGAACTACTTATCGGGATATCAGATGTGTAAAGTACATACAATATAGGGCCAAGAACACTTCCTTGTGGAACGCCAGCTTCTATTGGGAAATTATTAGAAGTATATGATTTGCATTTCACTTTAAAGCTTCTATTATGCAGACACGATTCTAGAATTGAGTGGACATTTGCAGGTAATGAACAGCGTATCTCATATATGAGTCCATTATGCCATACTTTATCAAATGCTTGTTTAACATCGAGGAATACCGCGGAACAATATTCTCCGAGCTCAAAGAATCAATTAAAGAATTGGCTTACTGATATCAATTTTTAGTTATTTTAGCACTGGAACTAATGTAGAATCCATCTTGAGTAAATAACGAAAGAATGTTGCAATAACAAGTTAATCAAAACAGCTGTTCGTGATATACAATAGTCTCCAGACAACTGTATATAGCCGTAAACAATTGCAATACAAATGAGCTTGCGAATCTCCTACTAAACTAAATATGACATATCTTACGACATGCTATACCATATCCGTTCTACGTCGTACATTTGTCGATGCACACACCTTGTTTCATCGTCGTACGTTTATAACGAAAGGGTTTTGAAAATTTTCAATCAGTTTTCGTCATTTTTCGTTAATACAACGAATCGGATTGCACTTAACCACAATCCCACAAACCTCCTGTTACCAACACTTTTCTATTTATAATTATAAAAATATTTAATTTATTATCGTGTTTAATTATTCTCATTTAAGGACAATATCTTACAAAGACTGTATGAATAATGTTTCAGTGTGACAAAAATATCAGACAGTCAGACAGTCAGATTTTCATTTTCTAAGTCATAATTTGTCACTCTCTTTAAAAAATGAATTTATAAGATCTGAATAATAATCAAGTTTTCATCGATATTTCTTGAAACTGTTTGTATTTTGAACTAGTAAAATTGAACGAAAACTAATTCATTTAAAAATTTTTTCTTTTAGTTAAGCTCAAAATTTAAGTTAAAAATATTTGGAAAAAATGTGAAAAATTCAAGTCTTTGTAAAATTTTCAATACGTTTCGCACAAAATATTGGAGTCAAAATTCATATAAAAGTTATACGTTAAGTGGATTTTTATGGAAGGAACGTAAGGGTTTCCATTCTTAAATTTGGCTGCTGTACTGAAGTACAAACTTTTTTCATATAAGGTAAGTTGTTGAAGTTAATCATTCATTCTAGAGATCTTTTCTATTCTGAATGGTTTTAGTAAGGATTACTTGAAATAGCTTCAGTGATGGAGAAAATAGCGAATAAAGAAATAATAACGCGTCAAACAAAGCAAAAAAAATAAAAATGAGAAAATCAATTAAATTCTTAGAAATATAATGAGCAGAGTCTGTGTCGATGTCGATGTAAGTTCCTTGATTTATTTTATTTGTCATATTTTGAAACTTCCATTTCACCGTTTTTAAAATAAAAGTTTTTCGTAGATAACCTCACTGCTGATTTTGCATGATTGTTGGGAATATAAATAAACTATTTTATTAAAATTTTTTATTTTATAAGATTATATAAAATTATAATACAGAAAAGGAAAGAGGAATATATATAAAATATATGTAAGTAGTTACAATATAAAAATAGTGAAACTGAAATATTTTACTGTAATTTACTTGGAAAGATAAATTGAAACAATCATAAATAAATGAAAATGACTACGACTATCCCAATAGCAAATATTCTACTACGACTATAACACATCGACATCCACATCCACATCCACATCCACTTTATACAGATTATGTATTCTGATGAATCGGAACCCATATTATTAAAGACAAATTCACTCAAAACCACTAAATATTACACATTCCTCACATCCACGAGTATGAAAATCATCATCAAATAAAACTCTCGTCTTCATTTTATGTCTGGATAGTATCCGGATTTGATCAACTGTCACAAAATTTCACAGAAATTACTCGCAACTCTCAAAAACACACATGTACAACTATTTTAATATTTAATTCTCTTAATGAGTCAACACATGAATTTTAAATAATTATTTATTTTTATTTATCAGTCAATGCGCATGAAGAGGCGGGATCACGTTGATAAAAATATATCTAAAAGTAAACTTGTAAACCTCACCAATTCAACATTATTTTTTAAAGAAAATTGGATAATCACTAATTTGAGAAACTAAAATCGAAAATCGAAAATCGAAAATCGAAATATATTGCAAATATACACTGAGAGATATTATTGTGTTTATTAAACTTTATTTAACTCTACTCTATTGGATAAATGGATGGTGTCCCTCCACCCCTCTACCCCTGCACCCCTCCACCCCACCACTGCATTTCGGGATACATATATAAAAGAAACTTAATACAATAATATGGGTAACTAATCAAAAATAATTTACTCTCATATTTCAACATTAAACTCTATTATTTTATATATATACTATAGATGCAGCTGTATTTTTTACTATACGGCGAAGTAAGTTCTGCAAAAATTAATTGGATGCTACAAATACTGAAAAGACAACGGTCCGTCAAATTTCTGTACTTAACATATAAATTATTGGTATGATGTGTTTCAAGAGAATTTGGAATTTACACTGAGTGTTGTGTGAGATTTATGTTAAATGAAAAATGTAAAATGTTAATGTTAAATGTAAATGTTAAATAAGATTCACAAGTAAATCTTAATGAACGAAACGGGAGCATTGAATCCTGAAACCCCAAGAAATCAGAAATCGTACAATCCTGTAATAATGGACTAATATTACTAACTAGTACAACTGAAAATTATAATATAAAATAAAATATACCTTATATAATAAATACTTTCGCAATTCACAACGGAAAGGATTTATATAATACCATTTCATTTTGAATTTGAAATATTCAAACATCATCAGTTTGAGTACTGTTTCAATTAATAAGTTTATATAATATTTGTTAGAATTAATTGTTGGTAAATATCAAAACTTTCATGTCGTGAACATTTTATAAACTTATTTGTCTTATTTAATAGCTTTTGAACTTTTAACCATAACCATTATGGTAATTCAATCAACCATCATGTATCAATTTTGGGTGTGTGAGCCATAAAATAGTACTTCCTGTGAGTGTGGAAACGATAATATTTATGTTACATATAAAGCAAGTTTTGCAAATATAAATTAAAATGCAAATACTTTCTTAGGGCCTTATTATACAGGGATTCATGGTCATTTCTTTATTTGAATTGTGCTTTTCACAATAAGAATAATATAAAATTTTCATTTGAATTTTTTCATGGTCATGCCGTTTGATCATGACCAAAAGGAGTGTAACCAGTCGTCATATGACTGACTGCATAACCCTTAGGGTACAGAGAACCACGAAATATTGAAAAGTTATTTGTACATAATATTATCGTATTGAAAGGCGGCTTAGAGGCTAACTTAGTTATAGTGAAATCAGAAAATATAAACGACAGAACACAGAAAAAGTGACAAAATACATCACAACACAAGTTCAAACCAACCATCAAATACTTTGCGCACAAAGACATAAAATGCAATAGCTCAATGTTTGTATCTGTTCCAATAAAATAAAAAAACCGCGTATTAGTGAACAAAGCACTTTTACTCAATATTATCTGTGACCTCTTCCTGACGAAATACTCGTATATATTGCACTTGATTTAAGAAAGTGCAATTCTGAATTCGTCTTCTCATCAACAGAATTGAATAATCGAACAATGGAACATAGGAACAAAACGATATGTCTTTCATATATCTTTGTCAGAACTGATTGTATTTTTGAATAAGTCAAATCTATTTATTTAAAAGCATTAATATATTCAAGAGCTAAGCTTACGTACAACTAACTTAATATTTACTAATCGCATTAAGTGATTATAAATATCTTTTAAAAAGGTTAGTACAGTAACGCTCGGGACATATCGTCCAAATAAGTACACGAATGTAACTATTTGGATAGCAGACTATACATAATTAGTGTTTGAATTTCTGGTCATCTGGGTAAATAGGAGTCTAACCAACTCATACAAATAAGTTGATTAGACTTGATGTGTTTTTAATATGTCCACCCTTATCACTTCCATAGATCAAATACACATTAACCTGGAGGAGTCATTACTAAACGTCATTTTTTTGCACTGCCTTAGCTTATCTAAAACTATATGTAGATAATCAGACTTTCATACTAGAATGCACTCTAATAAAAGAAAGGATCAAGTATAGTACCTTTGTTTACAATACTTTCGTCGAGTTAGAAGACCCACTCAATTCTCCTATCCAAATTTATAAGAAATGAGGAACCTAAAAGTTCTCCTAGTTAACTTTCTTGATATCAGTGAGTTAATAGTTGATTCGGCAATATGAGTTGATCACTTCAAAGTTCACCTACATTTTATAGCAGTGAATAACAGTAGAATATTTTCTATTTCTTTTATCTTTTACATATTCTAGATGGATACAAAGGTGAAGAGAAACATATCAAGTAGTTCTTTGATTTTCCACTTCAATTTGCTTGTGGCATTGACTGATTTCTATTCTTCTATATATAAGTTATTTAAAACTGTTTCCCAATCTCAAGAGTTATGATGATCAGCAGTTACTCAATTAGTCTGATTGGTCTGGCTTGTCCATCTTCATAACAAGACTAGAAAATACCCTAATTAGACAAGTTAAGAAATGAAATACGAATTCCAATTAAGAAATAGAAAAGAGGACAAAAGTTCTGTTATTACTACTTAATGTTTGTTTATTTTATTATTAAAAATTCGGATTCGTTGGCAGCAGTATTTTATCACTCATAGTGAGTACTTTATCTGCTACAGTGCTAAAGCATTTCTTAACTAAAGAATTTTTTTTTTTTTTAAAACATACATTTATTTATTGCATCTTCTCTTAAAATGAGACTAACAATAAGTTGTAAAATCTTATAACTAATTACATAATGTTACAAATTTTTATTTTAACTATACATTGTATAAAATAAAATAAAATAAAATAAAATAAAATAAGTAAACCTTATATCACGAACCTCACTTAGATTAATGGGTTAAATTTCATTGGAGTGAATGTTAGGTGGTTTCTTAAGAAAGTGATTCAACTTTAACAGATTACTAAAAAGAAAGGTGCGGTTTTTACTTCAAGCTGTTGAGCTGTTGAATATTAATTAACGGCTGGACGGTCAGCTCTTTTTAGGCGGGAAGTAATGGATAGAAGTGCGAGATTTCTTGCTAAGGGATTAACATGCTCTGTTAGCCTTCTATTGTATTTTTTTCTTATATTGTCAAAT